>NW_010206456.1:0-63471 GCF_000695765.1 Mesitornis unicolor | reverse complement strand
GAGGAGAGAGAGAGAGAACGCGAGCAGCGCATGCGCGGTGGGAGGGGAGGGGGCAGGACCGAGGGCGCGCCTATAAAAGTCTCGCGCGGCGCCGGGCGGGCGTGTGCGCCTCTGTGGGTTCTGAGGGGAGGCGGCCATTTTGTGGTAGTTGTTAGGGAGGGGCTTTGGTGGCGGTGTCTGGTGGGCTCGTTATTGAGCGTGGTGCTAAGCTGGTTTTTTTTTTGGGTTTTGTTGTGTTTTTTTGTTGTTGTTGATAGAGGAGCTGTTAAGAAAGGAAGAGGTTTCTGTTTCTCCTCAACGTGAGAGAAACTGAGCACATGTGTGCCCTTGGTGTTTTTGTGCTGCTGAGGTGGCCGTGTTGGGTGTTGGAGCTTACACTGCAAGCCTTGAGTGGGGCAAAGCAGCCATGGCCTTTCCCAGTGTTGGGAGTTGCTGTTCCCCAGGTTTTCCTAGGCTCTCTGAATGGCTGTGGTTATCTCTCTGCTGTGCCTATAGCTGTTAATACTTTTTTCCTTGCACCTAGTGATGTTCAGCTTATGTTGTAATGTACTGTTCAAATGTGAAACAAGTGTGCTTTATCAATCCAAGTATTTTTAAAATCTATACTGGATCAGGACATGTTTCTTTCCAACCATAATCTAGGGGAAAATGTTACCACCTTGTTTTAGTTACACTTTCAGGCAGCTTGTGAAAAGGCCTAGCTACTTAAGTGGTTTTCAGTAGCTTATTGGGGCTGTGTGTAACTTCCGATTACCAAGAGTTTTTTGTCCATTATAGAATTATAAATGCTCTCAGCTGTGTTATAAAAGCTCTACCTGCTTTTGCTGGCATACTATTGCTGTAAAAGCTCTACTTTCCCCCCTTTTTAAAATACAACTGGAGTAGATAAGGTGATAAATGCTGTAAACTAAAATTATTATGTATGTTTTTAGGCTGCAGGTCGTTACTAGAGTAGCATTGATGGGTGCAGCCCATGCAATCAGTGCCTTGAATTTCTTCCTTCAGAGCAATGCAGTTCCAGGATGTTTCACTTGTGTTCAGTGTGTTTGTGCCTGCACTTGCAGAGTTGACAGGTTAGAAAAAATGCCTGGTCAGCTGTGGCTAGCCTGCCTAAAATGTAATGAAAAGGCACTTTTCCAGTGATAAAGGCTGGAGTGCAAGAGGCACTCTTGTACTGCTGGTACCAACCAGGCAGATTGTTCATTTATCTTCAAAACTGTGAAAACAAAGCCCGAAGAGAGGATAAAAACATCCCCTGGTGAACTGTTGCATTTCTGCAGAGATGTGATAGAAGTTAAAGTTACATGAAGAGGTAAAAATGGTGAGATGATTGTGATGCTTATAGGAAGAAACAAAGATATTTGTTTCTTAATGTTGTATTTGCTTCTTGATCTGAATAAAGGTGGTTGTTATTATTGCAGTGGTGCTACAGCGGATTCAGAACTTGCTCTTCCCAGGAGCCTTTATCTATTCCTTGGGGTTTTAGCTTGTTAAATAGGTGGGATTTGACAACAGTAGTTTCCCTGGCACTTAACCTTTTGATTCTGTAGTTGGAGACTGAACAACTCTTGTGTGTCCATGTTTTTGTCACATCAGTTGGGTAAGCAGCTTGTGGAGTGATGTTTCAGTGGCTGGGGTGCATCTGATGGATTTATTTAGTACACGTTATTCATAAGCATTACTTGCATTCTCTAGTTTTACTACAATTTACCCTGTGGTATTGCTTTACTAGGTGCTTTGTTTCTGACCAAAAAACGTTGTCTTTTTGCCTGTAGTCCAGTAGATGGTGTCGTTAACATGAGTTAAATGGAAGGGCACCTGGTCAGAAGGACCTGCAGTTCCTGTTGGTTTGTGTAAGTTCTTTTTGAAGCTGCAGATGCACCAGGACAGCTTTGGAGAAGACTGTGTTTTAAAGCCAAGCGCTGCCCTTCTGGTGGATTTCACGCCTTTTACTTGTCACAAAGTTCAAATATCAGTAGCATGTGTTTAGCACCTTTACCGCAGTATGTTTTAGGAAGGAAAATAAATTTTGCAGTGAGGACAGTTGCTGAAGCTTTTCTTGTGACTGTAATGGCTCCAGGTAGCCTAAGCTTTCTGCAGAATTCCTTTTCAACTTGAACTGTTCCTCAGTTCTGTTACTGATGGACTTTTGTTAAAGAATTACGGAGAGAGACTCCTCAGTGCACTGAAGCAGCTGTGGCTTCCCACATGGATTATGATATAGCAAATCTGAATGGAAAGGAGAGGGGAAAATAGGGTGCAAAGCTTGGTGGTGGGTTTGCTTTTAGTTCTTCCTGTGCCAAGTATTTGGTAGGTATCTTTCTATTTTAAGGAACAGATAATTGCTTTACCCAAACCTGTTTTAAAATCTATGTAGGAGAATTCCCTTAGTGTCTGCAGAATGCCTCTGCTTATGGCAGCTGCTTGGAAGTTCTTTTAGAATGGTCTTTGTAAGATCATAGTGTTAGCCTGTTTGTCTACGTGTTCTTGTGTGAGTGACTGCTCATGGGCATTCTCTGAAGACTTCGTATTAGAGATTGGTTACTGTTGTGGAGTGGCTATGGTGGCTGAGCATAATCATGTCCTAGGTCAGAGATGAGTTTTGGGTCTGCTTTTATGCCCAGATCTTCTATCATCTGTCAAGGGACTGAGTGGGGATAGTTGCTGATGGCTCAGGAGGTATTTTTGAAAAAATCTCTTCATAGGCCTGTTGTAGCCTGTGTAGCTTGAAACTATGGAGAACCAAGATGAGATGGGGAGATTGCTGCAAAATAGGTTAAATTATCTAAGATAAAACTAAAAAATCCACTAATTCAGAATTTGTCCTCTAGATCAGAGGAGAACACTTGTTACTGCTTCTGCTCTCTTCAGGAAACAGACTGATGATGCAAGTCAGCGGGGAGCCATTCTTGCAGCTGCATCCTGGTATGTAAGTACCTATGGATACACCTGTACATTTGGCTTGTGTTACTATGTGTACAATTCCATAAAGTCTGATACCTTTCAGGATGTGTGCACATTAACCCTTGTCATCTGCCTGCAACAGTAAGAGATAGGTTATAAAAAAAACTTCTTCTGCTTTAATCTGCTTATGCCTAAAAGCCTTTTTAAAGCTACCTTGTGATGCCTGAAAGTATTTTGTCTATGAAAGATGTTTATAATTTTAAAAATTATTAATTTTTTTGTAAAGAAAGCACAGAGTGCTTGGAAGCACTTGTTGCTGTAGATAGCCTTAAACTATTATTTGTATTTGGTTTAACTTGTAATTTTCGTGTTAAGTAAGCTGCAGGAGGTGCTAGCGCAGAAGTAGAGTTTTATGTGTGCCTTTTGTGCATTGGCAGTAGCTGCTTCCTGTTTCTGAGGTAAGGACTGTATTCTGTACTGAGCCTGTCAAGGCCAAGTACTTCAGGCAGCTGAGTTTATTGGCTCACAGAGTTACTGCTGTGTAAACAGGAAACTCCCTATAGGTATTTCTTCAAAATGTATTTTCAATTAGGAAGCTAATAACAGAAGATGGAGGCAGAGGGAAAAACTAAAGTTCTTGGAAACCAACAAGCTTTTCCCCTATCTCCCAAAAGAAATGGGTCTGGCAGCTTTTTCCTCTTGTTGTTCCTGTTGCTGGCATTGGCTGTTTTCTTTACCTCAGGCTTTTTCCTCCTCCCTTTAGGAAATGTGATTCTCATGCTGACAGTGTTAAGAGTGACATCTATCACTGGCTTTCAAGGAGGGTGAGATTTTTCTGAGTAAATGAATGAAACCTGAGAAATGCTTTGGGAAGTGCGTGTTGTGGGATAGACTGACCCTGGAGAGTTGCACAGTCACTGCAGTGTAAGGAAGTTAGGGCATAGCTGAGTTTGAGTAGTCCTGGTTCTGCGTAGAGGCCTGAAGAATCTGCATTTCATAATGATTGCTGTAATTCTCCCTTGTTTGAGCATTTCCACTTTAAAGATTAGACTATTTTTCCATCACTTGCCTTTTCAGATCCACTAAGGTAGGGTTAGATGACATTGCTGATGCTGTCAGTGTATTTGTGCTGCATGATGTGGTGACCTTCTGTCTCATGTCCTTTGGTTTCGGTTGTGCTGCCCCCAGTTCTCATAGTCATCACTGAGCTGATTTAAATTGCTAATATGAAGGAAAACAGTTTCCTTTTTTTTCTGGATGATCTTCCAGAATGCGAGTTGAAATGGCTTTTCAAGAGGCAGGATGAACACAGAGAAAAGGCGACTGTCCCCTTTTGGCAGCAGTGAGTAGTGTTTAGACGTGCTTGCTCCAGCTGCAGCTTGGGACAACTTTGTGGGTTTTGTAGGTCAGTTCCCTACTGAAACAGGAGGTGGCAGCATCTTGCATTGGGTGCATATTTTGATCCCAGACCATTGTGAACGATTTTCTTTTTCTGCAGGAAAATGATCTGCAGTGATTATGGCTAGAGGAAAGGAAACACAAGGTCCAGTCTAGATCACCGGTGTGAAAGTGCTGCTTGGCCTAGCTAAGTCTTGCCTGGCAATGGCAGGATTTGTTCTGGGTGGTATTTTGTGTTAATTTTTTCCTCCTTGTGGTGTGTCTGTTTTCCTGGGAAACAAGTGGACAACTAAGGTTGCAGTTAAGGTTATCCCTGAGATGTGTTTCTTAGTCTTGTTTTTGACATTGGCCTGAGTTCAGCCAGGTGTTTACAGCACCATGTTTTATGGAAGCCGTGAGATCCTAACCAGATACTTGAAGCTGTTTGATACCGGATAGTTGATACTGAACCATATTAGCTCTTCTTGTTGCTAATGAGCCCTGTATTAGGTGCTCAGCTTATACGCTATGCTGTGCTGAAGGGGTAAGGACTGTATTTGGTATTCTTTACTCATGTACCTCTGTTCACCATGATTTATAGTTGCTGAAAAGTACAGCTCTGTTCTTAGTTGTCATCTCACTGGAAGTGTATGAACAATTACTGTGTGGTACAAACTGTCTAGCCCAATTAGGCAGAGGTTTAAAGAACAGGTTTGACGAGACTAGGTGTCTACATGGTACTATGATAGACCCTATGATTAGCTAGATAGCCCTACCTTAACTTATCCTGACATAGATGAATAGCACCCTGATGTGAACCAAGGAATTTTTTTGGTCACAAAAATAGCGTCCAATACTCTGCATCAAGTAGGTATACCCACCCATCAGCGGCAGCATCGTAGTTTAAAGCTGTATGTGATAGACACACAGCTTTCAATAATGCAATCGAGAGGACATGTCAAATTTCCGTGCCTTGTGCCAGCACATTTTTTTTTCCTCTGCTCTGTGCTGATTGAGGGGGAAAATGCAGAGTTTTCTGATAGTACAGACTTTGAAACAAGAATTGCAAGAGAGGCAGCACTGTGTGCGGCTTAGGTACAGATTGTAAAGGTCACCTTTTCCAGCTCTCACTGCTGGAGCAGAGTACAGTGAGGGGTTCTGCATGCTGACAGTTCTGAACATCTCCTGTGTAGTTTCTGGCTGTGGAGAGCTGTTCAGGATTCAAAATCTGATTAAAGACTGAATATAATCATCAGGATAATGTTGCTGGGAAGTAATTTGTAGAGACAGAAGGAGACTTGTGTTTGGCAAGTTTGTAGGGGAGTTTCTGTTAGTAGTTCTTTGGGAAGCCTAACCAAAGCAAAACCCACTTGCCCATCTGTCTCTAGCAGAGTTTCTGGTGTCTAATAAGATGTGAGCATCAATGTCTGCTCCTTTTCCTACCCTACTCTCCTGCCCTCATCCTTTCCCCAAGAATTTCTTAGAATTTCACAGCCTGTTGGGTTTGTTGGCAGACAGTTGTCTGCATTAATGGTCTTTCTTTTAAGAAAGCAGGTTCAAAGCAGCAGCTGCTCATAGGTTCAGACTGTTGGAAGCAATATCTGAGGGGAATTGAATGGCAGGAAGCTGCTAAAAAATGCAATCCATCTCATAACTGTAGAAGTGTTCTTTAACTTGTCTATGGTTTTGGGTTCTATATGTATCCATCTCTTGACAGCAAAAACATGAATGCCAGCAGAAAGGGACTGAATGTTATGGCATTCATAAAAATGGGCAGTTTGCAGATAGACATTAGCAATTGCATAAGGAGTTGCTGTCTCCTTCTGCACTTAAAAGCATGTGGATAATAATCAAGTTGAGATATATATGTGTGTTCTACTGTGACAGGAAATTCCTTTGCTCCTATATTGTTCCCTCTGTGCATCTGCAGTCTTTATGGTCAAACTCTTGGTTGTGAATTAATGTCTTGATTCAGATTACAAAAGCTGTGGCAATTTAAAAACTGGGTTACTATATTTGATTGTGGGTGGCTGTGGTGTACATCATGGCAGATAAGCTGCTAAGAGCCATTTGTGCTTGCTGTGGCTTTTGCTTCTGTGACAAATAAAACTTTTCCTACAACTTGTTCTCATGAAGCCAGGTTGCCCTGTTCTTAACCTTTCATTCCAGCACCAAAGGAGCTGTTAAGGCTGTGACTGTGTTGTCATTTAAAGGCAGGTTTAGACTTGTCTATTGCTTTTGTATTCTCCTTTTCTTCCAGGTGAATCACCATTGTTATCTGGTATCACACCCTATTTTTAAACCACAATGCTTTTTAGTTTCTAGGGCTGCTAGAATACTTGTGCTTCATAGGATTGGAGTTTAAACTTGCTCATTGTGTCCTGTTCCAATTGTTTTCAGTTTTGTTTAGTCTTTTTCTGTGTGCATTACCTTCCATATCAGATTGTTATTGGCGTTGCCCTCATGGGATGCTTAGAATCATGAGTCAGATAGCAAAACTATGAGGTTTCACAGATAAACAGTTGAGCCCTAATAGGAGTTAGGACTGAAAGGATATTGGTGGGTCCTCTGATTCCTCCCCCACCACAGGCGTGATCAACTACAGTTTAAGTAATCGTGATTGTTTATTTACAGAAGCTTTAGAGTATCTGTAACTGAAGCTTGGAAGAACAGGTTGGACAATTAAGTGCTCAGATACCATAAAGGGTGGGTATTCTATTGCCTTTTGAATGAGTAGGATTCACACTATAGCGCTTTGCCTCATCATAAATGTTAAAGGAATGAAACTAAATTACCAGGAAGTATCTTGTCTGCAGTGGAGAACTGGGAAGAGGTGGAATGGTGAAAGGAAAACATTAGAGACTGAATCAGTGATCAAAATTAGTATTGACAGGATTGCATGCGTTCGAAGCCTTCATCTCGTACAGTAGGTTTCAGTATAGCCCTGAAAAAATCAAAACCCAAAGAAGTTTTGTTCACCCTTTTCAGGAAATTGTCCATGAATTGGATTCAAGAAATATCTCTACTTGAGATGGCAATTCAGGCTGTGTATAAGTCCCTCTAGAATAATTCAAACTAATAACATTTAAAGTTATGTCCTGAAAAACTGCATATTTGGAGCCTTTAAGCTTTCCCCAGCTATGGATGCTGTTGTGTCTGTTCTCATCCCTTCCTGTTGTAAACCAGAACACAATGTTCATGACCCCCTCTCCTTGTATGGCGTGTGCCTGTGGTAGAGTGCTTTGGCTGGTTAATGTGTGTTTGCTAACTCTCTATGACTGAGTCCTGCTGCTGGAGGCCATGGTGCTAATTGTGTGGTAAGGCTTCCTATGGGGCTTGATGGGTGTTACTGAAAATCACTGATTTTTTTTTTTTTGAGGGAGATGGCACATGTGTTGGAGATAGCAGGGAAAGACTTTATGCAACTCCTGTGCTCTTATAGGGTTTGTCTAGAGGAGAGAGGAGTTATTGTGGCAGCAGGCAGTGAAATAGAAGATATTTGAGGTGGATGCAGTGGTGGTTTACTCCAGAAAAGCTTAAGAATTTGGCATGGTGTCTCAGTTATTCGCTGGCAGCATCTACTTATCAAATTTCTTCATACGTTCTCTGATGAATTTGAAATATTGCTTATCCTTTTCCTCTCAGCCTCGGTTCTCTATCCATTGGTTTTTGGACTAACCTGCTTCTGAAGCCCATTGCAGTTGAACTGAGCTGTCATTTGTTCTGTCTCCTTTCTGCTCTTGCTCTGCCACCTGGCTTTCTCTGCAAGACACTCATAAGTTCTGTTGCAAAGCAAGTCAGCTAAGTACAGCTCACCTTCTCTGACCCAGGTGTAGAAATTCTTGCATGCTGAGATGTTTTTTTCAGGCACAGCTTGTTGGGCAATTATTCAGATGAGTCATAATACACAGGTCTAATTTAATCTGCAGGGGTTTTTTTTTGAGTTTGTCAGCACTGTTGGGTCACAAGCTCCACTTGCCTGCTTTTTTCTGATGTAGAATTTAACGTTTCATTTTTAAGACTTTGGTATATCTTGGACTCCTTGGGCATGGACTATGGGACGCAAATGAGTGTATTTGTGGGTTTTGGTGCTTTGAGTTTTGACCCCCTTCTTCAGAAGTACCTTGCATTTTCCTGAAAACAGCTAACAAAAGCCTGAGGATCTTCTGTTCTGCATCCCTTAAAGTGAAAGCAGATGCAAAAAATGTAGTGTCACTGCACTGACTTTATCTTTGTCCTGGTAGTTTAGAAACCCTTCAGCTGGCTGACTTCTGATGTAATAGAAAAACTACATGCTCTTTTTGTTTTCTGCTCTTGAAATCCCTAGATATTACAACAATTTTTCAATTCACCTGTAGTTTTTCATTTCAGTGTCCTGAGTTCTCCTAAACTCTTTTTGATCTGACCTGCATGATGCCCAGTTCCTTGGCTTGTCGGGGTCACTTTTTCTTGGGTGACCCTGGCCAGCAACTAAGCACCCACCAGCTGCTGACTCAGGCCCAGCCAGTGGGATGAGGGAGAGAATCAGAAGAGCAAAAGTGAGAAAATCTTAGGGGTCAAGATCAAGACAGTATAAATGAAGAATAAGGTGTGAGAGGGATGGTGAGCGATGCAAAGCCAGCAACTCTGCACCTTCCACGAGCAGTGGGATGCCTGGCCAGACTCTGAGCAACATCTATTTTGGAAAATACAAACCTCTGGGTCTTCTTGCCAAGCATGATGTTATGTGGTGTGGAATATCCTTTTGATCTATGTGGGTCAGATGTCCTGACTGTGCCCTCTCCCAGTCTTTTGCCTACCCCTATCCTACTTCCCAGAGGTTAGTGGAAGAACAGTGTGAGAAACAGAAGGCCTCGATACTGTGCAAGCACTGTTCAGATATAGCTGAAGTATTGCTGTGTTATCAACATAGTTTTGGTCACGGATCCAAAACACAGCATAACATGGGCTGCTGTGAAGAACATTAACTCCATCCCAACCAGACAGAGTATATTCTTCTGTGGTAGTAGTCTCTGCAATGAGTTAAACTATTTTAATTGCTTTCTATTTTATTTTATAGCCTACTAACTGCTGCTATTGAAGTTCTCTTTAAACTTGTAACAACATGTTCGTTCCTCCTCAGAGTATTGAAGTAGAAATACTAATTATGTGCATATGATAGGTTAATTATCTTAATTATGGCTTTCTTGGGCATTGCAGTTTCTTCAAATGTGGATATATTAGATAAAAACTTGACAGTTCAAAGAACAGCAAAAGTAACTTTGCTTTTGGAACAAAAAAGTTTGGTTTTGCTCAAGGTCATTCCGACAATGCTAGATTACTTACATTTTAAGGCTTCTGTAGTTTTACTTAAAAAAAACAGTAATCTTGCACTGAATTTTTTCAAGCTGTTCTTGCTTGCAAAAGCATTAAAAACCTTTAAAGTATCTGAGCTACTCAGTTCAACTTAATCAATTCCATCTATTCTGCTTGTAATGCCTGTAATTGAGATGTGGCCGCAAGACATTTTGCTTGACTTGAATAGGCATCCCTAAGTTATGGGCACCCCCTTGGTTGTCAGCTGCTGTTTTTCTGCAGGAGAGTACGTGAGCCCTATTTAGTGACTTGACCATCTTGCGATGCTCATGGGATTGTTTGAGAGAGATACTGGTTTCAGTTCCTGTGTTACCAAGCAGATCTTGTAACATCCAGGGAGTTTAATTTGAGCAATGAATTAAAAATTTTTGAATGGATGGAGTTACATTGTGTAGGCAAAGACGGGCAGTATTAAGACATTCTGGACAACATGAAGTTTAGTTTTAACAAAACAAAGATGGGAAGATGAGAAGGTCACAAAGCCTAATGCTTAGGACATCTCTGCTTCATTGATAAGTGGCAAAAGGGATGCCAGAGCCCTGGGATCCTGCCACTGAAGGGGAGATGCTACAGAGTTGGGGAGTAGGTGTCCAGACCTTTTCTGCTGGACGGAGCATCTTCCCTGGGGAAGGGATAGTACAGTGTTTGCTGTAATCCAGAAACCCACTGGAGTGGCTGGAATCAAACCCAGAAAAGGGGAGAAGCCTCTTAGGAGAGACCTGTCTAGAAATCTGTTTTATTTCTGTTGTGTTTTGCATAAGCACCTTGATTTTCTGCTTAAAAAGTTCACTTTGGTTCTAGTAAAATCTGTCTCTTTGAGTTTAGGCCATCTCACCAGGAGGGACCTGTTACAGATGGCAGCAGACAGCGTGCTGGCATGGTGCTTGCCAGCCCCAGCTAGCCTGGAGCGTGTAGATGCTGGCTTCTTGAGAACCTGCTGGCAAGGGATGGTGTGCTTTGTTGGCTTTCCCTTCTGTTATTGTACAGGAGAGTAGGACTTGGCTTTCTTCCGAATTAGAAGGTAGGAACTGTTACTGGATTAACAGACAAGGGGCTTTTGCTTAATTATTGGATTGGAGGCTTTAGCTGGTAAGGGATGCTTCCATGCCTGTCCTAGCTCCTGCTGTCTGTCTGTCCAGATGGCCAGCACTGCTTGCAGAGCCAAGGTCAGTGTTTTTGTTGCTTTCTTAAAGCACTAGCTGTGTGTCCTGAGACTGAGGAAGGTGGGTTTGTATGAATCTTCATCCCACTGGCTTTTGGTCAGTGGTGTTGGCTGTTTCATTGATCACCTCGCTGGACTTCTTCCCATGAGAAACCAGGCTTTGATTTTTTTAAACTTATTTTTTCTTTCCATACCAAATAGGGTGGGTACAATACCAATCTGATACAGATACAAAACCAGATCTACGGCTTCACTCGTATTTCCATTTTTCTTTTGAACTACAAGTGCTGTAGTTCAATTACTTCAAACGACAATGTCGTTTCTGGAGTAATGCTGTGGGAAATACTGTAAAGATATCGCTTGTTGCTTGTTCTTTCTCTTTTCCTCTACAGCTTCGTAATGCAGTCATTTAAGTGCTAGTCGCGTAGACCAGGACACTTGTGCCTTAGTGATCCAGGTTTAACTCATGGGCTAGCTTGTCTCTTAGTGGCCAGTGGCAGTTATGCAGGGGGTTATATAATTTTTTGGGATATCCTTGTTTTTATGGCCTGTTTGCTGATTGCTTTGGAATGTGCTAAGTGAGGGCTTCTGTGGTGTAATTGCAGCTGGAGACAATTCCCTCAAGTTACAGCTGGATGTGATGTCAGCCCAGCACTGCCCTGTTATTTAAAGCTGGATAGTCAATTGCTTTGTATTTTTCATAAATATTACTAAGTTGTTTGTCACATTTGTATCCTGCAGCAAGGTAGTAATTGTATAATGTGTAAAAACCCACTGTTAACTCATTCCTTTTAATTTCACTGAATGCTTGTAGCATTTGCGTAGTCTGGTAATTTTTGAAGTGCTACAATTTAAACGTGGTCTGTTGATGGTTGTCATGTCTCTCGCTTGTATGCGGAGATGTAAGAGAGTGCTTAATGTTTCAGATAAAGGCACTTTACAGTTTTATGTTGTAAACCCCTAAATACAGTTGCTTGTTTACCAGTTTTGGAAGAGATTTATTTCTGTCTGCTTGTAATATGAGTGATATGTTTGAGGTAAAGTCAGTATAAACTGTTCAGCCATTTAAAGCCAGAGAGCAATTCTGTCACTGTGCAGCTCTCTAATCACATGAGAGAAAATAAGGGACATAAAAGAGCAGGCAAGCGGTTTTCTTGTTTTCCACACAGTGTTATGGTGAGCATTCCTGTTGGCTCTGGTCATTTTGAGACATGAGAGCTGGAAATGAGAATGATAGGAATAATCCTTTGGTCATTACTAGCTCTTATGAATGATGCTAGAAATGAGATTGTGTTTGGCTGTGTACATGGTTGACAGTGTTTCTGTGCTGACCTTGTTCTGAGACTCAGACACGCAGGTGGGAATCCCTGGACAAGGCAAGTCTGTGGCTGTGCATACTGCAGTAGGTTGAAGCAGCCTCTTCAGTGGTCTGGGGAAAAAACAGATGGTGTAGAGACTTGTCTAGATCAGCAACAAGTGGAGTGAGTGTGGATTTCCCTCAGCTCTTCTCCAGTGTGATATCTCTGCTTGTGTGTCACACCATCTTAAGAAGACAAATCTGAGAGAAGGTACTTTCCTTTTGAGAAATGGGGGAGGCTTGTTCTGACCACATGCGCTTAGAAATGTTGGCATAGGTACCAGAAAATACGGACTGATTAAAACTACTACACTACATGGTCTCCTGCTGTTTTGGAGGCATGTATGGTTGCTTGCCACCTTGGTAGCTGGACTACTGAGATTTTTAGGCCTCTGGATTATCATCACATTTGCTATTGAGGCCTAGCTAAGAACCCGGCAGAAATTCTGTTGCCTGTGCTGCTCCAGCTCTTGTGTTTATTGCCATGTGCTGATGGTCTCTGATTTGCTAGCTACCTTATATGCACAGAATTAGCATCTTGAGAACATGCTCAAGTTTTATTCTGATTGCACTTGCAAGTCTCAGTCTTCAGGAGAGGAAGCTTCTGTTCTGCCGTCCCTCTTGTTCCCCTCTGAGAGGTTTATCTTTGAATGTTTGGGTGGTGCAAGTGGTAATGGAAGGATGAATAAAATTGAATTCTGCTGTGTTGACACTAACTTCGGAAAGAGCATAGGAGATAATCTATTTCTAAAGAGAGGTTCCAGAGTATGAAATTTCCCAGGCTGATGTGAAGAACTTCCTTAACTTTTGGCTTTGAATGCATCTTCTGTCAACACTCCTTTAATACTCTGGTCCTATGGACTTCCTGCTCTGACACGCTGGAAGAGGATTCATTAGTCAGATTCTTGATCACATTGTTCTTTGAATCTTTACCTGAGCCTTTGTTATGTTGTGTTGGCATTTTGTAAACCAAAGTTTTTCATCACCTGCATTTGGACGTGTTTCCAGCTTCTTGAAGGGCATCTTTTTAACAGACTCCCTTCCTCTGCTCTGTGTTGCCTTTTTCTTCCCTTGTTTCTAAAGCCTTTTTGTCACAAGAGAATAAACTTGTTCCAGACTTCCAGCATGGTTACCTTAAATAACCTTTGTATTTCTTACAAGCATTTAACCCATTTAGCTGTTGAAGCCTGATGGGAGAGACCAAGAATAGGTCCAACACACCCATGCTGCTGTCACTCACAGGACCGGATGTGTGGCAGATGTTGGCAGGTGGCATTACACTGATTGAACTGCATTCTGGAAGATGTCTGACCAGCTGAGTTCAGTAGAGGCTGCCCAAGAGGCTGAGGGAACGGATTGAGTGGTTAACTTGCAATAGTGCTACCTATCAGAGCTGCTGTGGTGTGTTTTAGGCTGGTTTAGGTGCCATTAGCTACCTAAAGAAATTTCTGTATGCACAGGGGTATGTGCTCTGCCTAGGGGTGGGGGGGGTTACCTCCGGTAAACTGTCTTTTGTTGTTTCTTTCCTGTTTCCTCCTTTCTCAGAAAGAATCACAAGTTGATTCAGCATTTCGGTCACACTTCCGGCGTCCTTGCTGTGGGAAACTACTGCAAAAGATGCCCATGGACAACCTTGGCTGCTTCATGAGGGTGTGGAAGGAATTACTGGTGGTAGCCCATGTGCAAGAGGCAGGGGGGACTCTTGGCAGAAGCTTGGCTGGTGTGGCACTAGAGAATATAAGCAAGGAAACTGCCGGATGTCTATTGTGTTGGGAAGGAAAATGTTAATGACTTCATTCAGGAGCAGATGAGCCTGCCAGGATGTCTGAAATGCTTTTTGCTTGTATGAAAGCATCTCCTACCTTCTGCATAGAATCATAGAACCATACAGTGGTTTAGGTTGGAAGGGACCTTAAAGATCATTCAGTTCCAACCCCCTGCCGTGGGCAGGGACACCACGCACCAGACCATGTTGCTCAAAGCCCTGTCCAACCTGGCCTTGGGCAAGATGCTCAGACCAAGAAGAAAGAACAATTCTTTCTACCATAAGCTATGGCAGGGCAACACTGTGTGAGCTGTTACAGTAGCAAACATGGCTTTTCTTAATCCTTTGTGGAGCTCTTGTGTACGTTCAGGTTTTAAATACCCAGCTAGAGTGGCTGAGGACAGGTAAGCATAGGTGGAAGCTGTAAAGAATAAGCAAAGCTCAGATGGGTTTCCATGCTAGGCTTTACCATTTCTGGTTTGTTGTGCACTGGGGAGAGGTAGGTCACTAAACATGAATGTGGTGGAAGCAGGGCTGCAGGGTAAAGAAGGGTACACAGATACTGTGTTGGCTATGTTTCCCTGTCCTGCCTGCACTCCCGCAAAGGTGGGAAGTACTTGGCTAATGCTTGGCATGTGCTCAGCAGAGACGGGGGTAGTGTTAGTAGCCTGTCACAAGAAGTGACTGTGACACAAGAAGAAGAATAGCTTTAAAAACGGGAGTTTATTCATA
Source organism: Mesitornis unicolor (assembly GCF_000695765.1). NCBI lineage: Eukaryota > Metazoa > Chordata > Aves > Mesitornithiformes > Mesitornithidae > Mesitornis > Mesitornis unicolor. The sequence continues at coordinate 48,819 of NW_010206456.1, read as the reverse complement.
ACATGTAATAGCTGAATATGAGTTGCCTAGCTATCTGCAGTATAAATCTGTAAACCCCTGACAGATCATCTCCCTGTTATGAATGTTGAATACCAGTATGCAGGGGTTGTGGGAAGAGGCTGGTGGTCAGAGTAATTTCCAGTTGGACTACTTGAGATGTTGGCGTTACATGCTCTAGCAATAATAAGCCCTGGTGTTTTCCCAGCTGGAGCCAAGTGGTGTCTTGTTTGTGACAACTTTGCCTTGTTTGTGTTGGCTTTCTTGAAAGAAATGAATAACTGAAAAGAAATAAATACCTTTTGTTCTTAAATAGGTATAGATGTAACAAATATTATGCCTTAGTAACATGCTATTGCAAGCAGCAAACTGATTATGATTTTGCTTTCCATATAGAAGTTGATTAAATTTCAGATTGTCAGAATGTAGATCCTAGAGAAACGCCTTTCAGACAAAGCATGTTTTGATCTTCCATTTAATTTTCAACTGGCTTTTTCTTGACCTCTGTCTTAGACACCTGTTCAGGCAGTAGGAGTTAGTCCTCTCCATCATGGAGGTGCAGCTGAATGTAGTTGGTAATCAAGATGACATTTTAATATCTGCAGTCCACAGGGGAAAAAGGATGATTGTCACCAGAATTGGATGTAGGGAAGGTCAAGGAAGATTGTCTTCAAGACAAGAAAGTGGAGAACTTTATCTGAAACATAAAACAATGTAATGTGTGCCGTTCCAGACATAAGTTACGGTCAGAAGACAGCATGCTGCTTTACTTAACCGTTAGGAATGTTTAATGAAGACCTCATAGCTTAAATTACATAAATGAGTCCTCACTTCTAACACAAGTTTTCCATGTTATTGGCAAACTTTACACTTGGAGTAGAGTAACATGAGCTTACATTTCCTCTAACAGATGAGATTTAGATTTTTGTCGGGCCTTGGTAGAGTGTGTGGGAGAATTTTGCCTGTAAGGTTTTTATCTTAAATCTTGTGGCTAGTGACAGCCTGCTTCTTGCTGTTACAACAGCAGCTCCACCTCTTTCTACATCAATTAGAAAAGATTGCATACAATTTAAGTAAGCTGATCCTGGGGCTATTTGTGAGGATGACCACAAAGGTACAGGACATGGAGGGGAGAGGGAGGGAAGAAAAGATACTTGTTTAACAGGTGTCTTAGGTTCTCTTCTGATTTTTTTATGTGCTTTCCTTCAGGACAAGGGAAGGGGTTAATAGTGAAATACTGGTAATGCTGCAAAGGTGCCGCACCCCAGCATTACTGGAAGGATGGTTGGGGACGCCGGAAAAAGAGGTGACCTTTGGATTGCTTTTGTTCAGTGTGGTACAGCTCAGCTGAGTCACGTTGACTGCATGCTGGTTTCTATCCCATCACAGCACTGAGCAAAATTATATTAGCTTAATGTGCTGTTATAAATCAGCTGGAAGTAAGTTCAGGCTGCAGTTGGCAGTTGACTGGTTAATACAGTTTAGCAGGTAATTGCTAGTTAGCTAACATGTGGTGACTTGTTAGCAGTTCTCTTACAGGACCACCTCACTATGCTTGGCCCTTGCAATCCTAACTGTCAACATATGGGGTTAGAGATGAGTAGCTCTGAAAGGCAAGCTGGTATGTCCAAATGTAAGACTCGCGCTCTCCAAGGTGCTAGGCTTGGAACTAGGTGTTTCTTTCAAAAATCCTTGGAGTTGTTTGTGTAGATGAATAGAAGTGTGTACTTAAATGCCTTCCAGGTTTTGGTGCAAATTTAAGCCAGAATAGTGTCCCAAGGTTGTTCTCAGTGTATGGATCCTGCATTATTTAAGGCATAAACAGCACTTTCCTACCTGATCACATCTGGGAATTAGGTTTCCTCGAGCAATGCTGAGGTTTCAGGGAGAATACTGAAAATGTGTTACTCTACCAGTGTCATGGAGATCCTTGCCCTTATGCTGGGAAGAGTGGTATCCCTTTGGGTTTGATTCAGTTGGTGTCATGTGTGCATCTAACACCATCTGAGACACTTTGGGGTGTCTGAGATGTTCCCTTAGGTCTGACACATAGGATTTGGGTGGGCCCTTACCCTTCCTGAGCAGCAGTTGGAGCCTGTGCAGGATACAGTTGTCAGCACAGGCATGGAGTTGCTTGCTGTTGGCTCCTTGGTATTGAAGAAAGAGGCAGAAGAGCTGGTCCAGCAGCACTTGACTGCTAGGCTTAAGCAGGGGGAGTGTCGATACTTGGGAATGTATCTACTAGTAGTTTTACCATGAGTATGTCAAGTTTGAAGTGTAGGTAGTAGTGAGTTTCTTCCTCCCTCTTCTGGCCAGAGGTGTTGGAAAAATCAGTTTTGCTTTTCAAATGGATGAGCACTCATTCTGGTCTTGCTGGTGGCAGAGACAGTTTCAATGAAGATATGGCTGAAAAGTGGTAATTTTCTTGTTGAAGAGTTCAACTAGAAGACTTTCCTTTCTCCAAAACCCACATCTTGCAGGCTCCTGTGGGAATATCATGTATGGTTGAACACCTTCTATGTATGTTCTGTGGCAGTAGAGTTGTACGTGATGCTCCAGAGGAAGCCTGTATTGCTGTGCATGGCATAATGCTTTTGTCTGAGTAGCTCATCTGCAGTAATGGTTAGATTTATGTTTTCCCTTTTGATGGTTGAATGACAGTTTTAGATTCAAGCCATTTCTGGAATGCCTGCAGCATGGTTTCTTCTTTTTTGGTGGATGATCTTTCAGAATTTAAAACTTTTTGTAAAGTCTACAAGTGTTTGATCTTGAGCTTTACCTACAGGTGCCATGCAGAAGCTGGCTTATCACTGCCAAAGCTGCTCCCTTTGTAGTTGCTGTACACTAGAGTGTGCTGGCCTGGCTCCCTGAACTTGTGCTGCCTGGCAGCATCTGTGCATAGCAGATGATATGGGAGAGATGGAGGCTCCTTCCACTTAAGCTACAGAGCCTTATCTCTCTACAAGTAAGGGAGGTACCCAGACTGTTTGTAGTGTGCAGACGCAGCCTGAGAAGCACAGCTGTCACCAGCACTGTTTGATTCTGTCTCCCCACCCAAATGCTTTGTAAGCCTGCCTTCCTGCATCAGCCTTCTCTTTTTTTAGCAACTTAGAGAGGCTTTGGCCCACCCAGTCTCAGCAAGCAGGGAGGGTGAAACATCCTGAGAACCTTGCCTTGTCTGCAGGGAGATCGCCCATATGCTCAGCACAAAGATGTTGCCGTATTTTTATTGCAACTCTGTTATAGCTAAGCATACTGTATGTATGTGTCCTTCTGATTTAGTGTAAATATGTGAAAGTACTGTCAGCAGAGTGGGGGCAGTCCTCTTCTATTTAAAAGAAATCCTTAAAAATAAGTTCTTGCTGGTGATGGCCTAGTGCAGCTCTGCACAGCATGGGCAGGACAGGAGTGTAAAAGTGCAATAGGATACAGATCACAGAATCACAGAACGTTAGGGATTGGAAGGGACCTCAAAAGGTCATCTAGTCCAATCCCCCTGCCGGAGCAGGAACACCTAGATGAGGTTGCATCCAGGAGGAAGGCATCCAGGCGGGTTTTGAATGTCTGCAGAGAAGGAGACTCCACAACCTCTCTGGGCAGCCTGGGCCAGTGCTCTGTCACCCTCACTGAGAAGAAGTTTCTTCTCAAATTTAAGTGGAACCTCCTGTGTTCCAGCTTGTGCCCATTACCTCTTGTCCTATCATTGTTTGTCACCGAGAAGAGCCTGGCTCCATCCTCGTGACACTCACCCTTTAAATATTTATAAACATGAATGAGGTCTCCCCTCAGTCTCCTCTTCTGCAAACTAAAGAGCCCCAGCTCCCTCAGCCGCTCCTCAGAAGGGAGATGCTCCACTCCCTTGATCATCTTTGTAGCCCTAATGTAGCCCTTTGTAGCCAGATGTTGTCCTTTACATGCTGGTAGGTACTTTCATGGTGTCTTAGCTCTGTTTCCCAAGAATTGTATCTCTGTAGCATGACTGTGATGTGCGCCTCAGTGTGGGAAGAGGATTTCTGGATCCACTAGGCTGTAGGGTCTGCTGGTCTAGTATTGAAAAGGTGTTCCTTTTGCTGTTCAGCAGTTCAAACATTGATATTCCTTTTCGTTGCTGTTGCCTGAAGTTTTCCTAACTCCTTTATAGTGACTAAAAGTGAACATGGGAGTGATAAACTTATTAATCTTTTTTTTGTCCCTCCTCTTTTTTGGCATTTAGATCCTTTAGATGTATGGCAGCCTTAGCCTTTATGGGCAAATGTTTTGAGATCCAGTTTGCAGTATTTTTGATTCTCATCTACTGTTCCTTGCCATCACCTTCCCTTTCCTGATTTAGAAACCAGGGCCATGCTCAAGATCACGTACACTCCATTTCCTTGAGTCTATTACAGGCTAATGATAACCTGGAAATACTTTGTCCTGTCAGGGGCGCATTGTTGATTTCATCCTTCACAATAGGAATGAAGGTACTAAATTTGTCTGCATCTTAGTGCTAGCTTTGTGGAACAATTCTGTTAAACAGAGAACATAAAATTGCTTTACTCCTTGGGGTTGTCTTTTGTCCCCTAGAGATGAACATAAATCCAGGAACAAATTGTAAGGAGAGATTTTTTTCTTAATCTGTTTCTCCTCCACTTTTTTGTTACTTTGCCTTTAACAAGACTTGTAGCTTAGGTTTCCAAGCACATGCATTGTTGCCTGTACCTGAGTAGCCATCCCTGAAGCAATGGGAAGGAATCTTCAGCTGGTGGATATTAGCACAGCTTGGTGTTGGGTAACCCAATGAAGATGTCTTGAGTCAGCTGTAGAACTGTGCCTGCATATCGGTTTCTATTTTTGCACTGACTTCTATGTGGGCAATTCATTACAACAGTGGATCGTTGTTCTTGCTTCTCTGTATTTAAAGAGCTGCCCGAGGAGAGGTTAAATACTATGGTGATAACATTTACTGTAGACATGTTTATGTCTCAGTATTATTTAAGGAAGAAAATGAGAGCCGACATGGTAAACGTGATGGGGAGGAGTCATGAGGGCTGTTGAAGCAATTCTGATGACACATTAGTATAGCAAGATCTTGTTAAGGCTTAGTGTTTAAGACAATTCTTCAGCACTTGGCAAGTCAGGGCAATTCTGGATAATGTACGCTTCTTAATTAGGTAAGAGATTGACAAGGCAACAGAAGGCTCCAACCAGAGAATTCCTTTGCAGTAGTTTAATAAGGAGGAGGGGTTTTTTAGGATTATCGTAAATGAGGGACTAAGTAAATGCTGCTTGACTCGGAGTCCTAGGTGAAACTACAGGATCTGCTCTTAGGGGCACAGGAAGCAAAGCAAGACTGGGTCGGGGTGGGGGAGTGAAGGGTCACAGGCATAAAAAAATTACTCTGTACCCACTGACTTTGGATCTCTTCTCATCTGCTTGTAATATGTATCAGTTTAATTCAGTTGCTAGTACAAAAAGGACAGCTGAAGGCTTCTTAAAGAAACCTATCAGATCAGTTTGCTTGTGCAGTAAGCTCTGCTTTAAGCAATTTCCAACTTGTACGCAAGCTGGTTGACTGGTTGCTGCTGGACTGAACCCTTGATATTCTGTGGCTTGTGCTGATATGGGTCTTGCAGAGCAGCCTCACTGTGTTAGTGTGGTGTTACTGATGAATTTAAGTGCTGTGGTAACAGGAGGTAGTTAACAAATGCCTTTCCAAAGGCTAAAGCAGTTTACCTTTGCCTATGGCTTTCTTCCTTTTGTGCAAGGAAAGAGACTGGAGTCATAGGATGCTGAAGTAACTTGGGTGACGTTAAAGATACCAGAGCATTTGTGGACCAGTTGTGACAGTGAGCTTTTTGTGGGGAAAATCTGCTTTCTGTGCATGCCACATAGGAAACTTTGAGCTTAAGGTGAAGCTGTGAAGCTGCTCTGGGAGTCTCTGTCTACTCTTTCATGGATCTTTTTTTTCTTTCTTTCTGATAACAGAGCCAGGGTTAATTAAATGATATGTACATGCCTTGCTGCTATGGGGTGTCTCTGTTCAGACACCATAAAAAAACCCCCAACAACTAGCTCTGTTTTAGGCTTCTTCCAGCTTCAGTTCCTACGGTTATTTTGCCTGGGTATTGCTTTGATTATCTTCTTCAGAGGGACCTGACATCAGCAGGATGACCTGGCTTGAACACACTGGGTGGACCAAGTGTCAGGTTAGAGCAGGCTCCAAAGCTGGACTGAACCTCAATTCTGAATCATATTTTGACTTAAATGAAACACACTATAAATAAAACCAACTTGGCAGCAAATTCTCTGGTAACTGTAATCAAACATAGCCCTAGGACAGTCTCAGCTTCAGCAGCACTGCTGAGAAAAAGAGCAGAAAGTAGATGAGGTTCCTCGTGTATTGAAAGCTGCTTTTGTTTCCTGAAGTTTTGTAATAAAAAAAGGTTTTTGTATTTCAGGAGCTTTATTTTTAACAGTTAGGTAAGAATTTGGGGCTTAGGTCTTCAGAGAAGCACAGACAGGTCTGTACCAGGATAGTTCAGCACTTGCCATGGAAAAGCTTTGTGCTGACATGGCCTAACTGCTGTCCTTGAGGCAGAGCAACCTGAGCGCTGGTCCGTGCCTGAGGCCGCAGGCACACTGGGTTCTTGGCTGCCACTTTGTATCTAGGGAAGTCTGTGTAACTAGAGTTTATCCCTGGAAATTCCACATATCTAAGTGTTTCCTGCTGGTCAGTACCTGGTTTTAAGAATCATGGTCTGGAAGCCTGGTTTTGAGTCCTTCATTAGGAAATTTTGAGAGGATGTGAATAGGCAGACTTTCTTTTTGGAAACTCACTTACAGCAGTGAGCCACGACAAGCTTAATGTGTCAGCTTGTGCAGTCTAATAATTGCTGTTTGTAAAGACGCGTGAATGTAACCGAAATCCAGTGGCAGATAACGCTTGAATCACATGCATCCTGTGGGAAGAACGAAATCCAGTGGCAGATAACGCTTGAATCACTTGCATTCTGTGGGAAGACCGCTCCAACTTGGGGACAAGTTACGTTATAAGGTGTGTTTGGTGTATACTGTGCTTTTTCCTCATACAAAAGTTTGAATATACCTTTCCTGAACACTTTGAAAAAACTATTTGAAAATACATTCTTGCTGAATATTTAAAATACTGCTAATATATTGGAAGATACATGTTTTTAACCATGAAGAAATGCATAAGCTATGAAATTAGGACTTGCATTTGTAATGGGTAACAACAGAGCTGCGTTGCAAACTTTCTTTGACTTTAATTATACAGGCCTGGACTCTTCCATTTCAACTTGCACAGTCTGTAGGCAGCCTTCCTTTCTTTCCCAAATGCATCTGCAGACTACAGCTGTGAAAGGGTCACAATGTCCTTCATTGGGGACTGGACTCTTAAACTCATGGCTACAAAGGTAGTGTGAGTTTCCTTTGGGCTTGCTTTCCAGGAAGGCTTTCTGGTTGCTGCCTGCCTCATGAGCTGTATTTGGGATGTCAGCACTGGGTATTACTTTTTCTTGAAGAAAGCACTATTGTCCCAGCAAAGGAGCTAAGCGATTTGCTGGCAATAACCTTTGTAAATGCAAGAATCCACTCGGGAGTTTTCTATCCTAAAATTAATTTAGGATTGTCATGAATAAATTGGCTTTTTTTTTCCTGGGCAGGTGCCTTGGTAACCGGGTGCTTTTGGAAGAGAAAAGATGAAGAACATGCTTGGCTCATCGATCACTGAACTGATGTCATCTCAGTGTCCACATGTGAAAGAAAAAGTAATTTTCCACCATAACTTCAGGTAAATGCCTGTTGTATCCTGCAGCTTACTTGCCAAGCTTTGGGGGAATCTAGGAATATCGCAGTGTATGTCTGAACTTAACTTCCAAAAAGACAGTGGCAAATTTCAGTCACGTGCGAGACGTGAGATGCTGTTGCTTTTGTGACGTCCCATTATGCTCCCTCAGATCAGAGGAACACCATTTAGCTAACCTGGGGGTGTTACAGCCCCTTTCTGGAGTCTGATGTGTCATCATATACAGATAACATACAGATAAGGGTAATCTATAGGTAAGAATGCACTCTGCTGCAAAACACAAACTTCCTCTGTAGGCTGAGCTGAATGTGCTGTTGAGTGCTGAGAAACATGGTGTTTAGATTCTTGGTAGTTTTGACTAGATGATCATTATAAAACCCTTCCAACTGAACTATTCTGTTCTGGTCTGATGAGAGGGCTTCTGTGGTTCCTTAACCAAGAGTGAGAACACCAATGCATCTTTTCTGTGGCTGCTGATCTAGCTAGGTGGGTCAGCCCATGTTTGGCTCAGGAAACAGATGGGGAAGACATCGATCTCAAGCTGGCAGTTGTTCTATCATAGGTTTAATAATATGTTATTACTATTAAGAAGGCATGCCTGGCAGCTAAATGAACTTGGTGGGAGAATATCTAAGGAAGATGAGAACAGCATTTGGATTATGGTGCTTCCTGAGTGGTTTTTAAACCTATAGTGATTTGAGTCAGGAACTTGGACCACAAAGGTAAAATAATCATATTTAAGAGCTCTATAGGAATTTTTCTTCCAGAAAAATCTTCTAGGCATCCTGTGTGTAGAAGCTGTCTTGTTCCTTTGGTCAGTTGTGCTGCCTCTTTCAGGACTTTTTACAGTTCCTCTGTATTGGCTTTGAGATAGGCAAATGGACTAGAACTTCACACACCACTTGAGATATAGGTGTAATGTTGTGGTATAAGTTTGTTTCCTTTTTCTTTCTCTGTTCTCTTTACAAGTAATTTGTAGTGTTTTTGTCATCTTTTGACTGCTCATGAGTTGAGTCTCATGGGAGATGCTGTCTCAATCTTTTTCTTGAAACTAATAACCAACTCAACACCTGACACTTAGCAGGTAAGTTTAGGACTATTTTTTCTCTGTTTGTAACTTTATAATTTTTCATTCCAGAGTTCATATGTTGCTTTCTTACTTAGTATCTCAACACTGTTTCTGCAGGATGTTGACCTCATTAATGATTAATTGACCTTATTAATGTTTATAAATTTGGAAAGAGCGAGTGTCAGGAAGAAGGAGCCAGGCTCTTCTCTCTGATGTCCAATGACAGGACAAGGGGCAGTGAGTGCAAGCTGGAACATAGGAGGTTCCATGTGAACATGAGGAAAAACTTTTTTTCTGTGAGGGTTACAGAGCACTGGAACAGGCTGCCCAGTGGAGTTGTGGAGTCTCATTCTCTGGACACATTCAAGGCCAACCTGGACACGTTCCTGTGTGACCTGGTCTGGGTGATCCTGCTCTGGCAGGGGGGTTGGAGTGGATGATCTTTAGAGGTCCCTTCCAACTCCTGAGATTCTGTGATTCTGTGTTGTTGTAGTTGGCTTTTCTCTTTACTGCTATGAGTAGACAGTTATCATTGGATATTTGTCATCTCAGTATTTCTTTTTTCCAGGCAATTTATGAATATAGTAGAGATTACAATGAGACTATATGACCTTGCTTCACAAAGCAGTTTATGTGCCTAAGTTTATAACCATTTTGTTTGTTTGTTTGTTTAACTTTTCTCAAGTATGCTTTCTTGCTCTTCCAGTATTTTGGGATTTACTTTATACTATTATGTTTAGCTTTGGGCTGCCTCAGAGCTCCTTTTTTAAAGGCAGGATGCATTTGCTCAGAGATTAATATGAAGTCTTAAAATAATCCCTCTGTCTCCAGAAAACACACAGTTCTTTAAGGTTTCCCTTCTAGCTGCTTTGGGTTTTTTTCTGCTTTTGTGTGGTTGCTGTCTTTGAAATTGGTCATGGCAGTAGTTGTAAAGATGTGTAAAGATTTCATATTTTTCTTCAGAGTAATTAAAATAATTGGAAAGAATGATTCCCTGGGATTTTCGTGTTCTGTTGCCTTCCTACCACCATGCTTCCTTTATACCTGCTGTGTACATGTTTAAAGTGCTCTGAGTCTGTGCTATCATTATAATCGTAGAGAATTCTGTGAAACATGAAAAGCATTGTTTTGGCTTTCTGCCTCTGGATCCTGTTCATACCAGGTTTTTTCAATTACTTTTGTTTACTACTTGACTTTTCATTTCTATCCTGTTCTTTACTTGAGATTGCAGTGTCTACCGTAGTATTCAGAACAGTGCATGCTGTGTGCACGAGTCTGCTTTCTCCTACTTTGAAATTTGTGTTATCTTCCTGATGTGAAGTGCAGAATCCTGTTTCCCTCTCAGTTCATGTGTAAATCTGGTGGTCTAGATTAAGCTTAGTTTAATGAATCTGAACCTTTCTTCATTACTTAATTGCTTTAGTCACTTCACTGAGACTTTGCCTCCCTGCCAGCTGTGTTATGATGGGAGTCCTGGTCTTTGGCATCATAGGTTCTTCCAGAATATCTCTTCTTTCTTTTTATATGGTATCCAGCTGGACCACAACCCCTGTCTCCTTCCCAGTGTTCTCCAACTTGTCCAGGTGTGTTTTGAGGCTTCTTGTTTTAGCACTAGCAGACACATCTGTGCACTCAGTAGAATCAGAATTCAAACCTGTTAAGTGCCTGATAACTGAACCACTGATGGCTATTACCTGTCCTTTTTTTCTCTCCTGGGGCTTCTGCCCCACGGAAGTATTGTCAGTACAAGAAGGTACACAGACACCTTGTGGAGAGAGCGGACTGCTGACCAGGATTATTACATCCTTAATCAGTATGGGGCTTTCCTGCCATGAAACTAGGGCTGAAAGAGCTTTCCAGTGCCCAAAAATGCCTGTTCAGTTAATCTTCTCTGCTTAGGGAGCAATGAGTTTTTTGCCTGCAGGTGAAACTGTTCAGAGATTGCCATAATCAAGTCACAAGGGCTCTATCTCTGAGGATCATGGCCTGCCTGGAGTGACTGTCTTTGCACCACCTACACGTGGGTCAGGTAATCATATGACACTTGATGCTTTACCCTTGGAAAGTTGTCACCCTCTAGGTAGGCTTCTGTCTGCATTTCTCTTGCACATCTGGACTGACTCAAGTGTTCCTGTATGGGATGGCAATGCAGCTTCCGGTTGAAGTATTGAGAAGCAATTATGATGTGCATCATTAGCAACTGTATTCACTGTGTTTCATAACAAATTATGCTGAGACAACTTTGCTGAATCCAAATTATGAGAAGCTGAGGATCATCTTTAGCCTATGTTGCATTCAGAAGAAGCTGGCCTTTCCAGAAAGACAATGTTCCTGTTACTTGGCTGTGGACTTGATATAAGACGGAAGGAGGGGCTCCAGCTATGTAAGATGTATTTGCATCAGTGTATTATTCAGCTGGTGATCCCTGAGGTGTTAGAGGGGTCAAATGAAGGCAATTCAGGTGGAGGAAGAGAGACCCTAGGTGTTAGAAACTTTGCTGCAGCAAAGCAGATATGTGCCACCCATCACACACACTAATTGTTTTGTGATGTTCTGCTTTTGTTGCTTTCTGAAACATGTAAGGTGTATGGTTGTGTGGGCATATATATCTTTCAGTAAGCTGAGTGGAACTGAGAACTGAAAATTGAAAAAAAGCTTCCCAAGAAAAGATTGAGAAATGCTACCTGAGGTTAGAGGGTTTGTGCTTGTGTTAATTGACTTGTCAATTAACTCGCTGTAACTAGCACAGGTAGACATGCTTATCTAGATAACCTTTGCATATAAATGTATCACAAATGTGTTTGACCTAAAAGAATTTTTCCAGGACAGAACTGTGCGTGGCTAGGTGGCCACAAATAAATTTGACATCTAAGGAGAAGAATCACAAACTTGAATGTTACTGTTACTATGGGGCAAGTTCTTGTCTGGCCAAACAGAAGCTCAAGGGATTTGAAAGGCACATACCCCTGAAACTATATCAATTTATGTCAGCTCTGTATCTGACCTGGGACTGAATGCTGTCTCTTTAGAACATGCAAATTTTCTGCATGGGTCCTGCCCACAACTTCTGATTTGGTTTTAATTATATCAAAGAAGGAAATAAACTCTGCGTCCTTGCAAAATTTTTCATGGCTGTTCTGATTTGGGGTGTTGCAGGGTGTAGTTAATGCTCTGAAAAGGCTTTGGGATTCCTGGATGAAAGGTGTGATGAAAGAAGTGTACTGTTATTGTTTTAGGGGAGGAATCATGCTACTGGGTAAGCCTCTGTCACTGAGACTTGCTGGACTTGTTTGTTCTGACTTGCCTATGACTCCTTTCTTTCCTAATTCGGGAGATAAAGCCTCAAGTCTATACTGAGATGCTGCACACTGCGTTGTGGCATTCGGAACAGTGCATCTCCCAGACAGAAGAGCTTCTTGGTGACCTCTCAGTGGTACCCAGAGGTGAGTGCCACAGCCTTTGGACTTGCTACTTGGGAGTTTGGGCAGCATGGCTGTATCATGGGTAGATTTCTAGGGCAGTTTCTGAGCTTTGACAGAGTGTGGGGAGAACGGCACTAGCTCTGACTTTACCTCTGATTTGAGCTGCCTTCCACGCATCAGTCATCTTTCTGATACTCCCCCCCATTCTCTTCACCCAAAATGTATTTGTTTTCCAAGAATTCTTTGGCTCCTCTACAGTGTGGTATGGTGGCAGATCAAGCTGATTTCTGGTCTCCGAGGGTCTGGCAGGGGGTGAAGCGGGGCAGGTGAGAGTCTTCTCACTGTACCCTGACTCTGATCTGCCCTTTATGTTCTTATGTTTAGAATGTGTTATGGTCACAACTGCTGAGCTAACGCTGTGGTACAAGGGGGTCAATGGAGTAAAGTAGAAAAAGTAGCTTCTTGTGTTCTTGTTTATTTTTGTGGGCTTTGTAGGCAGTCAGTGAAGTGTTAATCTGTGCAGAATCAGCTTGGAAACACATGAAATCTGTCACCAGACCACTTCACCCACCCTGCCTTGGAATGAAAATCAGACTGAGAAACCACAGAGACTGTAACTGCTTGTCTGGTATCTCATGTCTGGAGTAGACTTCAGCCTGTCCAAGGGGGAGGAAAGGGAGGCAGGCAGAGCTGCTTTCGAAGGCTGGAAAGCAGAGACCTACTGCTATATTGTGGCACTGCCAAACTAACAATGAGGTACTTGATACGTGAGATATGACAAGTGCAGCTGGAAGTGGAAATCTGAGGGGTGGAAGATGAGGAAGTTGCAGAATCTTTTCCTAAACTGGCTGCAATCCATGGACATGTACTTAATTCCCTTATACTGGGATGGCCTCTCACGTGTCTATGCAGGTTATAAAGTCCTTAAGTAGTGAGTAGCACTAAAACTTCTTACAAATCATGGGATTCTTTCTCAAGTTGCTGGCTGTGGCAGTCTACCGCAGAAAGATGCATTATTGATCGAGGTTATTTTAGTTGTTGACCTTAGAATTACGTCCCACAGACTGTTGTAGTAACACTGGAGGCAAACTCTGTCCCAGCAATTCAAGAGCTTACAACCTCTGAAAAGGAGGATCCTGAAAATAGATGAGAGTAAGGAACAGCAGTCATGCTGTGCTGATTGTAAAGGCGATCAAATAATCGGGGAAGTTTGTATGAGCAGCATTTTGGGGTTATAGATACAGTTATTGGTAGACTTTGACTTAAGATATCCTGAAGAGTGAATGCTACCCTTGAATGTTGCTGCAAATCACAAGAATGGTATTTGGAGCTGTTGTCTTTGGCCAGCTGAAGTGTGCTCCTGGGAAGCAGAGAAACCTCAGTAGAGTTGGATGATGGTTAAGGGGAGGAGCTCAATTAGTAAATGGCAAGTACATTAGTGATGCTTTATCTGACTGCAGAGGGGTGGCATGCAGCACCTACTGTTTTTGTGGGATGTTCGAGGGTGTGGGGAGATCAGCCTGATTCAGTGTGACGCATAGAAGAACACACACGTTTTGTTTCCCTCAGCAGATACCTCCAATGTTTGGAAGTCTTCCATTCTATCAGAACTGCTTTGGGAGATACCGACCACTGAGTGATTGAGGCTGGTAGGTAACTGACCTCATCCAAACAAGGGTCTTGCAGCACTGAGACAGGCACTGACCGCTTTGGTTTCAATGCCCAAAGTAGTAGAGGATGTTGTCCCATTCTTTTCCGTGTATGTGTAGTGGTTATGCTGCCCAGATGGAGGAGAAGCATTAGGTTGGTGTGATGGCCTGTGGCAAAGGTGGGAGTGGAATTTGTGTGCCTTGCTTTGTAGCTCTGTTCTCTGTGCTTGTACCCACTCCTAGGGTAAGCCAGGTGTACTCCAGCTGCTGCCATTCCCAACCACTCTGCCAAGGGAGATAGCTTCAGGAACCTAGTTTGGATTTTCAAATGGCACTCCCCAGGCCAGTCTGCTCAGTTGTCTTGTGAAAGGTCCCATTTCTAGGAAATGCAGTTGTAAGATGTGCTTGAATTCATCTTTGAATGGAAAACTGGTCATGGCTATAAGCGTGGAGAGACATAATTAGCAGATGTGCCACCCAAGCTCTGCCGCTGGCTCTTCTGACACTATTGCAGTATTGCTGTGCAGGGGATTAATGATAAGCAGTACAATAACTTTATTATAGGAAGACATCAGCATTTCAGATAGAAGAAAACTTGTAGCCTCTTCCCTTCTGCTAATGTAGAGTATGACAAATCACTTTGAGTAGCTGGTGCTCCCAGAAAATGTGGTTTAGGTTAATCTAAAAGCAAATCTAGGTCAGGGTGCTAAGAGGGTTTAGCTTAATAAGTCAAAAAAGTCAAGGGAAGTTTCTTCAAGCTGAACAGGATTATTGTTTTCCTGCTTACCCAGCAGCTCAATGACTGGGGCCTTTTCCTAGGACATGGGTAACTAAGTTTCATTTCCTTTCCTTTTCTGAACAGACATATTTCTGATCAGTTTTCTGATGGTCATGTTTCTGAGGCTTTTGATAATGCACAGCTGCTCGACCAGAAGAAATGGATAATCTCAATATAGGGAACCAAATTCTGTCAGGCAGAGGTGGGAGCCTGAATTTTCATTGTTTGCTTTGTGAATGAACGTAGTAATCTTTAGGGAGTTTGGTACAGGGCGAGAGAGGAAATCAGCTTGTCGCCTGTGTATTGTGCTTGTCTTCTGCTTTTAGGTAAATGTTCCACAAGGTAAAGAATGCATTTGGGATTGATCAGAAACCCAACCTGAAATCCTCACTGTTCTCTTGTTGGTTTCATGTGGAAGATTAAACAATTTTAGCTCTGTTAAAATTTCAGTACAGCTCTTCTTCCTAATGTGCTGATATAACTTTTAATGCAGCTTTATTTTTTCTGTATTTCACTTATTAAAATATCAGGTATTGAGTCTTGATTTAATATATCTCTCTTCTGTTGTGTTTAAAGTAACTGTTTGTATGGAATTAAGTTATTTCTGAAATAGTTAATTCAGATTTTTTTTCTGGTATGGAATAACTTATTAGTGATCAAAATGCATTCTTTGGCTCAGCCAAGGCACGTAAGCTAGGAGACTTACAGTTTGCATTTCCAGACCCAAACGATCTGTGATAGGAAATGGTAGATGCTGCTATCTCCATGGATTGTCTTGGGTCCCTTGGGAATGAAGGGAATTTTAAATGAGAACAGAGATTGCTGGAGGAGATCTAATGTTCATCCATCATATTGCCAAGATAAGCAGTTTTGTACTAAACTAAAAGATTTTGAGTTTGAAAGTCGTCACTAATTTGTTGCAGACTGAAAGCTGCCAAAGACTCAGAAGGAGGTGGTTTTCTGAGCAGAGAGGTCTCCCAGTAGAGTCTTGTTTCTGATCTCTTGTTAAGGTTTGCTCTGGAGAAATGAGGGCTGTCCTCATCCATGCTGAAGGACAAATGCATCAGTGTTAGCTGAATTCCTCTGTCTGCTCTCCTGAGTTAATTTGTAGCTTACTGGAGTTTGGGCAATAAAAAAAAAATCATAGCATGTGGTATAAGGAAGCAAAAAATGTGAGGCTGTACAAAATGCCTGATTCTGGAAGATGTCTACACAGACAGCTGTGGTACTGGGGAGTCTTTCAAGGAGAAGGCCCATCTGTTAAGCTGTGCCACAAGAAGAAAGAAAGGATACATCTATCGTTGAAGGCAATGAGATGATCTGTACCTCTGCTTTCATCAGCGTAACAGAGGATCAGTGTTTCTCTGGCCAGGGAGTGTTGCTGGGTGGAGTGGAGATTTCTCAGTTACTAGAGTGCAGATAAGACCGTGCAGAAGTCTGATTCCTAAACAGGGGGAGCAACCTGCCACTGAACTATTTAACCACTGTGTTGGATGTCCCAGGCACAGGAGTCCCTGTCGGGTGGTTATTCTGGTAAAGCACAACAATCCTGCCTTCCATGGCATATTAGCCAAAAGGCCAGAGGAGCAAAGAAGCTGGTTGGAGGTATAATACGTGTGATGATGACTGGACATAACCTGGACAAGAACTATCTTTCACTAAACATCCCTGTAGGTCTCAGCTGAGCCAGGCTCAAAACCAGACTTAGTTGTGAGTGCTTTTTTTTTGGGAGTGTGTGTGTGTATACAGCTCCTAGCAGGACAGAGTTGAGGGCTAGAACTCATGGGCCCTACTGGATATATATGCTGCTCTAATACAAACAGTAAACACTTGGTGTTGCCTGTATTCAAGCTGCTCGTGGGTCAAACAAGACTATCTGTTCCCTGTACTTATTTTCATTCCTGAAACATGTAGCAAAAGATCAGCTATTTCCTAAAAAGCTAAAAACAAGGTTTGTTTTTTCTTTCCCAGCCCTTCAGCGCAGCTGGTGACTAGCATGTCTGCAGATGAAGTAGACAAAAAAGGTGGGGGCTGCTGAGATGGGTCCTGCATTCAGGTGTCACAGCTGAAGGATACAGCGTGACAATTGTAGACTGCGGGAAGTGATGAGATTTGGTGCTTCCATTGCAGGAGAGATTTTTCCTGTTCTGATACTTACTGTAGCAAGATTAAAGTCGAGAGCATCCAGCTCAAGGGAGGAAACTAGTTAGTTTGAAGAGATGTTTCCACTTTAATCTGTATGGCCTATATACAAATTATTTAGATTAATGGAATTGCTTCCTTTCAACTGTTTTCTTAATTTTAAAGTGAGATCAGTACCAGAAGTGGAGGAGGTTTTTATTTCTTGGCTCTCATTTCCCTTTCTCCCAGCACTGCAGCAGTTCTTAAGGTATCTGTTTCCCCTTGCAGGTCTGTGTGACCTGTGGAGAGCAAGCAGTTCTGAAATGCTGGGGGCAAATATCTGTACAGCCAGTGTTTGTCCCGGTAGCTGATATTTGCACATAAAGGAAATAGAGACATTGAAGTGCAGGACAGTGCTGCCTGTCAGAGCACAAGTTCCACAGGCAGTGAGACACTCGTTTCTCAAGTGTGAGTCTTAAGCTTTTGTAGCTTAGGCATAAGGCTATGTCTTGAGGAAATCTGTCTGTATACAGTTCAAGAAAGCTGGTGGTTATGAAATGACAGTAGCTGTTGCCTCAGTCTCTGCAGTGCCAGCTATATGCTGTCACATACACTGTCAGGGCTGTGCCACATGTCCTTTGTGTCAAGAGCAATGGAGGGATATTGCTCTGGTTGACTGTCAGGTGGAAGCACACTGGGATGGGAGCAGCTGAAGCACAGGAAACCAGTCTGAGTTTGTTGGTAGGGGCTCAGGGCAGAGAGTAAACTCTCTACAGTGAGGACATCAAAGTCAGATGCTAAAGCAGCATCTTTAAAAACCTGAGCAGTGGCCTAGCCAAGGAAGGGCAGAGGCATACTGCCCTAGTGGGCTGTTCTAGTTAGCCAGAGGGCTTGCCCTCAAGGGCAGTAATTGGCTGCACATGAAGTATGTAGTGATCCTGTGAGGTGGGACTGTGAGAGATCACAAGCTGTGAGATGAGGATGCTCCAGGGGAGGCTGTAGCATGTTAAAGAAACTGAGACAGGACAGTCTGACAGGACAGTCCTACTGGTCTTAGGTTTTTGTTCAAAAAAAAATGCATTTGTTCAACCTTCAGGAGTAACGTATAGTGTATACAGTGAAGGTCTAGGTGGCCAGACGTTAAGGCCTCTGTGGATCACTTTAGCTCTAATGTCTGTATATTAAGTGCTCACTGCAACTTGCAGTTTCCAAGTAAAGTAATCTTGTCCAGCCTGGGCTTTCCAGCTGCTCCACAGTCTGCTTTGCCATCAGGGAACTGAGCCACTGTAGTAGGGAGACAGCTAGATTTGGGGAAAACTTGGACTGCGTGTTGCCAAAATATAACTTTGCCCCTAAAAAACAAGTACAACAGAAGGAAAAGTATCAGGCTTCTCTGTAGTGTGTGACTCTGAAGCAGAAGGCTTGATCCTGGTCACCTGTCCTGTGTATTTTGGTAACACTGTGCTGCTGTCTGTGAGCACCTGCAGTTGTGCTGGCTGAGGCTACCCTGTTTAACTTTTTACCAGTGTGCCACCAGTATGACTGAATAAAAACTTGCCTGCTTCTCTTCTTAAGCAATGGACTGGGATACCTGCCAGCACTCTCACTAGCCAAAAACAAGCTCTTATGTGAGGTTATTAAACTCTGAGTTGCTTCCAATGTCCGTGTTACTTGCTGAGCACACCCTTGCTGTCTACAGACCTCTCAGCTGCTTCCTCTGTGGCTTTATTTTCATTTTTTTCCTCTGGTTTGCTTGGCATGCCAACTCTTCCTTGTAGCTTGCTTAGCTCTCTTGCCCTCAGGGCAGAGTGTGAAATCCCACTCTGCTCTCCCACCGCTTTCCTGGCCTTTTGCTGTCTTGGGTTTGTGTCACACCTTTGCCTTCACTGCTGATCTGCCTTTTCAGCTTGTCTAAGATGGAGTCTCTGCTGTTACCCTGCTCTGCTTGCTCATCTCTACTGGCCCTGTACTGTCTTTCTTGCCCCTCTTTAGTCAGGAAACCTGCAAAGCCTTGCTCTCTCTGCCTGCCTTTCTGCCCTTTCCTTTCCTTCTTTTCTCAGACGTTGCTCAGAAATGGCTGTGCTGTAGGCCTGAGAAGGGGAAAATAGCATTTGGTGTATGTATGGTCCACAGCAACACAAACATGGATCAGTGGGTGTAAAACCGCATGGTGACTACCCAGCTGAGTTCTTCCACCCTAGAGCTGGGTGCTGCCTCTTGTCACTCCAGGGATCTTTAAGGGACTATCTTGTGTGTTTTCCTTATACCCTGTACTAAATACCAGCTGTGATGCAGAGACTCAGTGCGTGGCATGACAACAATTACTACACAGCGCTGTGGAATTACTGGGGATCTGAAATAATTGCGCTTAAGGCTTTGCATCACTCTACAACAAAGCCACTGAGGACATGCGCAAAAATGCAGTTTTCCTAATGTTCTCTTGCTTAATGCTGCACAGGAGGATGTAAGTGGAGGAGAAAGGCTTATGTGCTTTTGTCTGTGTGTGAGTCAAGTTCCCAACCCTTTTACAGGTCTGCTGTTGGCATTCAGCGAGTCACTAAGTCTGGATCTTGTTGCCATATCGTGTTTACGTATGAGTAGCTATTTCTCTCCCCTGGGTAGACTGCAGGTCTCTTACAATGTATGTGTGGTTTTGGTGCAATAAAACCCAAACCCTGTAGGGGATCAATAAATGTTACTGCTCATACCAACTAAAAATAACTCCAAGCTGTGTGTTACAGTGTTGCTGGTAGCCTAGAGTATCCTTGGTGCAGAAATTACTTCATCAGTTGTGGATTATTAAATTTGTGTTCAGTTTAAGCACCCACATGGGCAGTCAGCTGCACTTGAAATCTGCAGCATTTCTCGATGGGGAAATTGTCTCTACCAGCAATACGTGCACAACTCTAGGCTTTTCTCAGGGGTGCATGTCAGGCAACAGAGGCAAGTTAGTACACAGGAAATTCTGACTAAATATACAGAAGAAGCTTTTGCCATGAGGGTGGTCAGTGACTGGACCTGGACTGCTGAGAGTCTTGGGGGTTCTTTGTTCTTGGAAATACTAAAAACTTGACTGGACAAAGCCTGGAGAAACCTTCTCTGGTGGAACCTGGGTTGAGCAGGTCAGACCTACAAGGCCCAGAGGTCCTTCCCAGTCTACCTCATTCTGTGAGGTTTGTCAGCAGAGCTAAACTGTGCCAGGTATGATTTGGCTCAGGATGTGCTGTTGTCTTTGTAATAGAGTTGAATTTCTCCATCTTCTTTTCCATGTTGCTTTCCATGTTTCTCCACATTGTCTTCTTCAATGCAGGTATTGATGGACAGAGGGAGGACGGGTCTAGAGCCATGGAAGATAGCAGTCATCGTTGTGTCAGCGATTGCAGGCGCAGCCCTCATCATTGGTTTGATTACGTTTTTTTTGTGCCGTGGTAAGTGCACCACTTTTGTCTAAGACTTCAGTCTTCTGTGTAAGCCAGGGGTGGTGTGTCTAACGTTCAAGCTATGCATGGTAAGCCTGGTTTTGAACAGAGCTTATCTTTGCTTTTTTTCTAGCTCTGCATTATGGAGCCCCTCTCTGCCATTCACCTGAATTGTACTGAAGGAGATCAGCAACCTTTCCTTTTCTTTTCTGTAGATCAGGACCGATATTACAATGCATCGTTCCTAATCACCAACGTTGACTACAAAAGTCAGTATGAAAGGCAAACAACAGAAGAGTTCAGAGACCTGAGCCAAGAGATTGAAACCATGGTAAGCTCTTTCTCTGTGTTACCTATGGTGAAGAGTCCTGCAGTTGTTGGCACCTCGTCTTTATGCAACTGGCCGCTTACATTTCAAAGTTTGCTGTAGTGGGTTAGAGATGCCTTGCTGGCTGTCTGCAAACAGAAGGTAAGCACAGATGCTGTCTGTTCCAGCAGCCCTGTGGTGTAATAGGCACCCGCAGAGCAGAAGAGACAGTAAAATGTGCCTACTCAGCTGACCACTTCAGTTCTGCAACCTCTGATGGAAATTTAGTGGTAGCTTTTGTGTACAGATGGAGACTTGAAGGCATTTTCTTGTGTTTCAGAGGCTCATGAGAGTGCTGTATCTTGAGTATGAGATACATGAGTGTGAACATGTTAGAGGTATATTTTAATGCACTCTTTTCCTTCAACAGGTATCTGAAGTATTCAAGGGATCTTTCCTAAGTAAAAGGTACATCAAGTGCCATGTTGTCAGTCTAAGGTAAGTAATGTGAAGGTCAGGAATAAGCAGGGATGTGATAAATGCCCTTTATTCTTACCCCTTGGCCATATGGAGTATGCCTGGGTAGTGCTTCCTGTGCAAGCTCAGGCTGGTGCTTACTCCTCTGCATAGTGTATGGCAGGAGGTGACTGTTCTCCCTCTCTGAAAATGTCTGAAGGAAAAAATGATTCCATTATGAGATACCATTGAGTTGAGGGAAGGAAGCAAGTGGGACGTGGGCACAAAGGTCCTGTGAGAGCTTTTAAGTCTTCTCTATGCAGAAATTACATATCGCTCATTGATAAGTCATTGCTTCCCTCTCCTTCACATTACTTTGGTTTGGAGTTGTAAGGCTCAGTTCTGTGGAATATTTTCCCTTAGACAGCAAAGAATGGCAGACTTGCCACAACTGCTCTTCTTCACAGCACTTCTGGGCACTCCTGCATTTACCTCTCTCTAGATGGAATGAGTCACTTCCTTAAGCTGTTCTACATTCTTTTCTGCTGCTGGTTTCTTCCTTGAGCCACCCATATTGTGCATCAACTGAAATTACAGAAGTTGGGAACTAGGCTTCAAGCCACCTCTTCAAACCTCTTACGTTGACCCAACAGTGTGTCTCTTCCAAGCTTCTTTTTGCTACAGATGCCTTCCTGTGTAACTGAGTGCTGGGTCAGCTTAGCTGTGTCTCTGCTGTCTTTTCCTCCAGGCTTCAGTTGGTTTTCTTTTAGACTATGAGTCTAAAGTACTGGACCCCATGTTTTATACTGGCAGTAAGTGACCATGCCTTGCTTTGATTGCTTGAACAATTGAGATTTTTGTTTCTAGGTCCAGTGGAGCCAACTGGCCAATAAGCAGAGAAGTGACTTAAATAGAAAGAAATGACAAAAAACAGTTCTAACTTTTGTGGCTCTAAAGTGGGTCATTTGAATGGCTGTTAGGAATGTCTTGTTGGGTATCTATTGAAGGGTTTTAACTTACTGCATTGTTCCTGCTGCTTTTTGTGTCTTACTGACTGAGCTGCATGGAGACCAAAGGGAGTGATCTCTCCATCTCCTCCTCAGCTGTGCTGTTTATAACAGCTCCTAGAAGATTGCCTCTGACCCTTGCTATAGCAAGAACCAAGCCTTTTGCTGCCTGCTGACCTATGTAGTTATCTTCCTCTGCTTGAGCATAACTATGCCAATTGTTCTGTGCATCTGTGAAGACCAGACCTGTTCTCGTATGAGGAAGGCAGATGGTGCAAAGAAGAACAAAGAGGATTAGGGAGCAAAGAGAGAATGACATCACTTTGTTTTTATTGGTTTGCAGCCCAGATCCTGCTGGAGTGCTTGCATCTGTTGTTCTGGTATTTAAATTTGCCTCGTCTGACAGTAAGACAACAAGCTGGGGTCGTGTCCACCGTGTGTTACGCAGAAGGCTGACAACAAGCTCCAACTCCTTGAATGTTGACCTGTCTACCCTTAGTGTCGCAGGCAAGTGCCTTAGGTTTGTGTTCATAGCTTGGAATTTTTTCCTCATACTTTGCTGTTCTCAGTGTAACAAGTTTTACTTTAGGATGCAAATATGGGCCATGAATGTTTTCTTATTTTACCTTATAAAATTGTGGTACAGCTGACTGTCTAGGACCTTGGGATGAATCATAGAATTGCTTGGGTTGGAAAAGACCTTTAAGATCATAGAGTCCAGCTGTTAACCTAGAACAGCCAAGTCCACGACTAAGCCATGTCTCTAAGTGCCACACTTACACATCTTTTAAATACCAACAGGGATGGTGACTCTACCACTTCCCTGGGCAGCCTGTTTCAGTGATTGACAACCCAAATGAAGTAACAGGAAGAGAATTAAAGCAGACTGGCACTGATCTGAGTGTGAGCTCTCCTGTGTGCATCAGGGGCTCCTTCTGTGTGACCTAACTCTGTTAAATGAGTCTCTGTCCCCCCTGCCCAGTTGATCCAAAAAAAGGCCCAACTTTGTGACCGTGGCTTCACAGGTTACTTTGCTAAGACACACAGTGAATTGGACAGGGCCCTGTATCACCAGGTGCTCATATGCAATCTTCAAGCTACTGAAAAAGCTGCCAGGCTGAGACTGCTGACTTCTCCGCCCCTTGCCGTTTCCTTTGCTTATTTGACAAATTGCTGTAGCAAGTGGTCATAACAAAACCCTCGGGTTCTCTGGGCAGTAACTGTCCCCCATGACTCTGCTGCTGTCTCTGCGTATCATCAGAATGTGGTAGAGTATTTTGTAGGGAAGAAAACAGTGATGTTACAGTTTAGCTCCTAGTACAGAGGATTTGTGAAGACTATTTTGACCACCCTGCTATACTAAACCTGAACAAATGCATATGGGCTTTTATGTAATGCAGAGTCCTCAGCACTTGTAGGGGTTCCTTGGACTTACTTGTAGTCATCTGCAGCTTTTTTTGTTAGCTTTGAGCTAAGGCAAGAAAGATCTATCCTTTGGCCTTACGCAGTGAGAGAGGCAAAATTGGACTTTTCCAATGGAGCAAATGATTCCTTTTACCATACTGTGAACTCCACACAGCAATGCAAGCCAATTAACTTGTTTGCTGGGTACAAACACATTTAATTTGTTTGCTGGGAGTCTTTTCTAGATCTCATAGCAGTATGAGAGATACTCAGTGTGTTGTGTTTGCTTTTAATTTCAGAGTTGAATAAGGAAAAGGGAGACGACCTTCTAAACAACTGTAAGTACAAAAGCTTTATAGAGAAGGTCCAGGGATGTGGTGCTATAAATTCTGTGTTTACAAGATTCTTAGGCTTTTCAGATGCAAATTGAAAAGTAACTTGATAAAGGTACTGAAGCAGTAGATAATGCATGATCTGGGGAAGGCTTCAGTTGATGTTGTTGCAGCCAGGCTGGCTCTGTGGCATTTGCAGAACTGGGCATTCCGACTTGGTGGTGGGAAACACTTTAATGTTGGTCATGGGAAGGAGGGACGCGTAGGTGGGTTGTTGTTAGTGAGCTTTGCGTGAGGGCTACAGTTGCTGTGGGCTGAGATTTTGCTGGAATCCTTCCAAAAACATCTTCCTGCTTCCTCTGCCCTGCAGCAAGATTTGGCAATAGATGTTTTAAGATTTGGGCTAAACCAAGCAGCCTACAGGGAAGGGCCAGAGGATGGGAGAAGAGCTGTCCACAGTGAGAGCAAGGCAGTGGCACAGCCTTGGAATGGGGCAGGTTTTCAGTTCCTTTCTTCTTCTGTGCTGCCCTGTGAGGTCTTAAAGCTCCTCTGGAGACAGGGATACGATGTAAGGCCTCTCCCAGGGGACTCCATCAGTCCTGAGCATGGTTTCAGTCATGCAGTGTCCTGCAGAAGCCTTTGCACATTTGCATTCTATCTTTAAATGGACTCTAAGAGTTAACTGACTTCTTTTTCAGCTAATACATGACTGTGCTGTTGGCACAGTGGCTATAAGTAAACTGTTGGAGGAAGAGGGCACTATGTTTTTGTTGTTGGTGTTGCTGTTATCAAGGCTGACCTGGAGGTGACCTGACAAAATCCTTTCTTTGTATGCTTAGTTTTGGGTGGGTTTTTTGTTTGGGTTTTGTCTTTTTGCAAACTATTCTTGAAGCTAAGCTGGCTTTGCTGGCCTTGCCTTCGCTGTACAGCTGGGATGTTACAAATAGTGGGAAGATTGCCTCCACCACTTGAGGTCACAGGTGATGTGCTGTACCTGTCTTGTGCCTGTTTTGCTGGTGGTGTGTGCATTGAAGCGTATAGCTGTCCTGGTGTGCTGGTGGTTTATGCAGGGGTTCCTCAGTATTTTCATACTCAATTTTTAAGAAGTTTTTTTAAAAGACAAAAACTAAGGATGTTTTTTTTTATGCAGTATCAAGAGATTTTGCCTTTAGATGCAACTTATATGCTGTTATTGTGAAAGCTAGATGAATGTAAATGCTCAGGTTAATTATCAGTGCATGTCTTTGTGCCTAATAATGTGCGTGTACCTGTGTACACAGACGCACTAACTGGTAAGTGTGTGTGTTACCTTTCCCTCTGTACAGCTCTGGTCAAATATCAAAGCAAGTTTTGTAGAGAGGCAGCAGGTTTTTTTTTAAATGGGTAAACAGCTGGGGAAAATAAACAGTGTCTCAGATACACAGCCTTCAGCTCCCATGGGAGTACCTATAGGCTTATGTGTCTGCAAACTGGCTTAATGAAATAGTAATGACTCTTCTATGACACTTGTTTACCCTACATCTATCCTGAGTTGCTTGTGACCATGACACTTGGTTCCCCTGCTCTTGGAGGCACGGCTTTAGTGAAGGCTGTCTCTAGACACTACTGCTCTGTTACACCTGTGTGTGAAGCCATGTGGGCCTTTCCCAAAGCAAGATCCTGACTTTCCTTAGTTGGCTAAAGCAGAGCTGCCTTTTCTTTGACAGGCTGTGGAATACGCAAACAGCAATTCTCCTTCACAGGAGTGGAGAGAATAATTGGTGGGCAGCGTGCACGGGATGGGGAATGGCCGTGGCAGGCGAGTATTCAGCTTGATGGGACCCATCGCTGTGGTGCATCGGTGATCAGTAACACGTGGCTAGTGACTGCAGCCCACTGCTTTAGAGGGTAAGTCATCAACAACTTTCCAATCCTACAGGCCTTAGGGCTCTTTGTGCTCTGACAGGTCTGCTCTGACCTTCCATGGCTCACTAATGTCTGTATCTGCTGAAAGATAATGAAGTTTTACTCTGCTCTGCCCCTTAGGCAAACCTGGCCACTCTGCTTTTAGATGCTTAAATGGAGAGCTAAGCTCCATTGGGGATCTTGTTTTGTATGGCTGTGACATAACCTCAGATATCTTTCAGAGTAAGAAATCCTCGGAGATGGACTGCCAGCTTTGGGATTCTGCTGAGACCTCCGAAACAGCGAAAACGCGTCCGAAAAATTATCGTTCATGAAAAATACTGCGACTTTGTCCTTGATCATGAGTACGATGTGGCTGTTGTGGAACTTGACCCTCCTATTGAGTTCACGAGTGATGTGCACAGTGTCTGTCTTCCTGAAGCGACTCACGTATTCCCAGAGAACACTTCCTGTTTTGTCACAGGCTGGGGAGCTATGAAGAACGATGGTGAGTGTCTTGCCTTCCTGTGCCTTGTCACACATCTTTCTGAGAAGACTGCTGTTAGTTTTATAGCTTCTTGTTTCTTTGTTCTGGGTTCCTTAGACCTGGTATGTGTGATGCATTTGTGGGCTTGGGAAGAAAAAAAAGGCAGCAAACCATCTTTGTCAGTAGCTTGGAGCATGGTGATGGGGAACCCAACAGGTTAGCATTACAGGAATAAAAGCAGGTTTTTCTTAAAATCATAGAATGGTTTTGGTTGGAAAAGACCTTTTAAGATCATCAAGTCCAACCATCAACCCAGCCCTAAGTCCACCACTAGATGCACTGCAGTGGTTGAATGCTTTCTGTTGTCTGTTCCCACTGGCACACTCCTGGATTTAGCTCTGACATGAGTTCTTTTGCCATTCAGCTTTGTCTGTCATAGATGTATCTCAACAGTTTTCATCAGGTCTTCTCTCTTTAGACATAATTAAGCCTTCATTTCATCAAACAAACTTGAATGAGCTTCTTTTGGATTAGTCCATGTCAGTGAGATTAGAGATGATGGGACTAAATTGGCTTTTAAGAGCCATCAAACTATAGGTTGTGTTCCCTGGTAGACTCTTGGAGTGTGTAGTGATTGTCCAGAACTACATTGCTGTTAACCAAGTGGGTCTTTCCAGTGATATGAAGGACACATCTTGTAGCCTACAGTTGAATTCAACACTGAAATAAGTACAAAAATCTGTTTGCCCAGTATGCTACAGAGCATCTGGTGTGGATGAAAGATAGAGAAGGGTTATGTTTGGGAAGAAGTAAAGGACTTCAGAGGAAAAAAGAACTTTCTTCTTAAAGATTGTCTGGGCAGGTGTCTTCACTGTCTATTATGGCAGAAGAGCTGTAGGAAAACCTGACAGCTCCTAATCCTTGTGTGTTTTAGGTTGCACACCCTGTCTGCAAATTCTAACACTGCTTTTTCTTCTAGGCTATAGTGTTAATCAGCTTCGACAAGCAGAAGTGAAAATTATAAGCACTGAGGTGTGTAATAAGAGACACGTGTATGGTGGAGCAATAACACCTGGAATGTTGTGTGCTGGATACTTGGAGGGGCAGGTGGATGCCTGCCAGGTAAGTCTCTTCATAGGTAGTAGTAACAAGCAAATAAGTGGGGTGGGAGGTATTATTTCCTAGAAACAAGAAATAATGTATACTTTGGGGGATCTTGATTAAGTTGATGGCATTCAGGATCTTTACAGATGTAAACAAAGAACTCTGTTGCTCTTGAGCTGAAGTCTGCACTTAAGTGGTTGGGTTTTATATAGAATGCACATGTGAGAGAATGCAGATGTGAGGGTATGGAGTGGGAGAGACCGAATTAGACATTGACTGTCAGCCTCTGTCTGCTCTGTAAATCATGTGTAGGTTGAATTATAGCTGTGGTCTAGAGACAAATAGCTGTCAGTTGTAACAGAACAATTTGAGGCTTGCTGTGTTAGCGAGGTGAACGCTGTTTACTCTCTTCCTGCTTGCTGACATTTTTCTCCTTAGGGGGACTCTGGTGGGCCACTGGTGACTGTGAACTCCAGAGGAATCTGGTATCTCGTGGGAATAGTGAGCTGGGGAGATGAATGTGGCAAACGAAATAAACCAGGAGTGTATACACGAGTGACTTACTATCGAAACTGGATCGCCTCCAAAACTGGCATCTGAAACTTGCAGCGGGTTAAGTTTTGTGGACTGTGTGTAAGGCTATTCCTCTGACACATTCTGCTCTGTGGTTCCCTTCTAAGCAGCTGCTGGCTTTGCCTGTGGTCATACAGCAAGTGCCAGCGAGCTTGGAGTAGTCTAGGACTTGAAACTGGTTTGGCCTACAGCCAGAGAAGAGCAGACTTGATCCATGTGGCAGCTGTTCGTTTAGGAAGTACTCTACCAAAGGAGCAACTGCCTTGGTCCATATGCAATATAATATACTGACTTTTTTTTCCTCTGTGGCCAAATGTCTTGGCCTGTACTTTTATACCCAGACGAAGTGTATGAGCCCAAACAATTGTTTACCAGCATCCAAGACAGTCCTACCCATTTGCTGTGTGCTTCCAAGACCCCATCTATCCGTAGGCCAGCTGGAATTTGGCCCCTGACTCTAAGGCTGCTGTGCTTCTGAATTCTTCTTGAGCTTTTTTCCTGCCTCATTCCAGGGAGCATACTCTAATGAAGAACAGAAGATGGCTTAGAGAAGTCCTGGTTTCTCGTATCACGTCGGACTGCTACCTAGATTAATAGAGAATTTTTCCTTGGTATGTTGTTCTGAAAAAGGGATCAGTGAAAAACACCAGCTTCTGTCCACCTTCTTTGAACAAGTGTGTACGTGCCCCCTCATCTCTTCATGTGAACAGCCCCTACCTCAGCGTTTGCTGTGAGAGTGATTGCTGGACTTAAGACTAAAAAACCACTTTATATTCATACCAGTCTGTTGTCGTCATAGCAGAGCATTTGGCTGAATTGGTTTCTATTTTTAACTTTCCAGATTGTATTGTTCTGAATAAAAGTCTTTGGCTTTTTATGCGTGATGGAGGATTGTAACAATCTCAGTATGACCATTGCAAAAACACTAACAAAAAAAACACACCAAAACCTCTCCATTTCATGTTTTTTCAGATGCACCCAGGGAGAAAAAAAAAATAATTTCTCCTACAGTGGAAATACTGTCAGCACTTCTCCCTGACCCAGTAATCTTACATAAAGATCTCTCTTCTGTTTTTAGGAGCCTGTGTTTACTTCTGCCAAGTAAATCTCAAACACTTTCTACATCATCATCAGGTCACACTTACCCCTGGTGCGGATGCTTTCCTTAATGAATCTGCAGACTCTTTCCAGTGCTTTGTGTGGATACTGATCCTGACAACAGCAAGTGCTGTGGTCCTAGTCACTAAATAACAAACCACTCAATTGCTCTCTTTCTGGTCAGAAGAGAAACAACTTGGCAACAACTTGGTCCAGCATAGAAAGCAAACAAGAACTTTTTATCAGGCTAGAAAAGGCAAGTGGCAAACTTTTGGCATGCCATGGAAGATCAGTCTGGGGGAAATGGGCCCTCAGGGATTACAGTCTTAGGATCAGTGTTGTCCCAGCTGAGTAGAAGTCAGTTGATGTAGTCAGTGACAGATCAGGACATCCTCCTCAGGCCTATGCAACCTGCTGCAAATGCTGCCTAACAGAGAAGCAATCCATTGAGTTAACAGAAGTATTTTGATTATGCATTCCCTGGTCTGGCTGCTTGCCTGCACAAAGAGCCAGGCTTTTCCAGAGCCTCACTGCAAGTACTGGGATATTTGAATGCCCAGAGAAAATTGATATTTGTACGTATCAAGAACACCTGATTTTTTTTTCCTTGGGGAATGTCCCTTGTGGAATGTTACACTTCAGAAACAAAACCTTGGTGGTTTAATTTCTGCACATGGAGTATGAAGTGTCAGACTGGTTCCCTCTCATTTTAGGCCCTTAAGCAGAACAGGGCTTTGATGTATATTGCTTGTAAAGGAGGCTTGAAAGTTACATAATTGTCACACAGGATTATTTTTTTTTTCTTGCTGGTAGCAATTGTCTTACCAGGACAGTGAATACAACTTGAATCTTCATGAAGAAAAGCATCATTATCCACTTCACCAAGCACTTTAGGCTTTCATTTTCATAGGGCATAATGGTTTTCCCGTCCTGCTGGATTTCATTGTAACTTGGACACATATCTATTTTGGGGAAGCCTAAAGATATTAAGTAGATGTCCAAAAGATTCATTTTGCATCTGTGATCTTTCCGGTTATGCTTATTTTGGGTACAAAATCAGAAAGCCTTAAGCATTTTGCTCTGTATAAAGGCCTGTGGTCAAAATTGCTCTCTAAAGCGGAACAATACAACGCTGAAACTGTGAACTCATCGTTTGCTTGAGGAGCTATGAGTTCTGAACATCTACTTGGAGATCCAGTACCTGATCTACCTTAACACCAAGTGCCAGCACAGTGCAACCAGGAGTAGAGCTGAAGAGGACCTGACATCTAAATAGTGGATATTTTGGGAGCCTTTATGTTGGACTGCCTTGAGGACTTTTGAGTTTTCCTGATAGTAGCTGGAATAAGCCTTCTGATCTGGCTTCTTCTAGGAGCAGTGTAGTTTAAATACTCCGAAGCCTCTTGGTGATGCGAAGCAGTGTAAATGGGCTCTGTCAAGAAGAGTGCTTGAAAGAACACCACTCACCACTGGGACTGTTGATGTGGATGAATGTGATGGGCCTGAATGCCTTGCTCCTGATGAAACCACACTGATGTCAGCATTGTCTGGTGTTTCCTGAAGGAGATTATGGAAACCTGAAGCAATGTCGATAGCCAAAAGGTTTTACTTGGTTTAGGTGGCCTAGCAGATTTGTAGTTCTTCCAAGCTACAGTCTCACCTATTTATGAAGCCACAAGCTTTACCTGCTCTCGGCCTTATTTTCATAGGAATTAACACCTTCACTCAAGGCAGAATGGAATGTATCTGACTATACAAGCATGCATGACACACAGGAATGTAATTTATATGTAAATTTAATAAAACCCGTTAAAAATAATTTGCGTTCTGTTTCATGTACTTGTTGATTTCCTGTGTTGTGGTAAACACCTGTAACTGGGGACTCCTCTTTTTTAGAACATGTTACACTGATCCTTTCCCATGTATTTATGTACTGGCTTTTATGTACTCATAACACCATCCAGACAGATAGAATCTACCCCCTGGCCAGAGGTTGCCCAAATTTGTGTGCAGGCAAGGAGGTGTGGTGTCACCACTAGAGGGTGAATCGTATCGTTGAAGAGCCTTAAACCCTTGGCTGCTGCTGGTGCTCTGTTTCAGCTTAGTAGAGAGGAGCTGGAGGACAAGGTACCGTGTCTGCCTTGAAGATGCAGAGATGCTACACTTGAAAAGTCTGAGGAGACTGAAGTGGTTCAGCTTCCTCCATCAGAAAGCTGGTGTTAAATTCTACCCTTTGCATATGTGAGTACAGTGCTATGGCTACAAAGAGGGGGCTGGGTACATTACACCATAGCCAGACCCTTGTCTTGTGGAAGAAAAGACTGAAAAGTCACATTTTCAGGTATTGTTGGCTTTGGCATCCCATTTTCACAACTCCTGATGATTCCTGTAGATCAGAGTCACTTACCAGATCTCTTCTTGTTCCTTTCCATTAGGATGATATAAATTGCGCCATATTCTGAGCTAGAAGAGTGAGCTCTTGATGAACAAAACATGCTGGAGTTCATTGGTCCTGGTCTGTAATACTTAACAGCCAAAGGGATGGTCTTGGAGTTTGAAATTCTCTGAGAGGGTAAGAAGGAGAGCAACAGCTTTATTGCAGTATTATGGGACATGCAAGGTTAGCTATGGGTGGGAGGGTTGCTGCTTGTTTGGAAGAACAGTAGCCCTTTTTGTCATGTTTTATGGGGTCAAGTGCAGTAGAGAGTCTTAAATCAGAGAGAGACCTCTTAACATAATTTTAACAAATCGGATTTTGTTTTCCCTGTAGTTTAGGGAAAACTGTTTTTTTGCCGAGTTTCTTACAGAGCACGTGCTGTGTGTGATGCTTAAATAAGCATTTATGAGCATTCAGTAGCTGACAGCTGTGCTGTGACCCAAGGATATGGCATGGTTTTATCTGGCTGAGGAAGTCCTATGGGTGGAGGTACTGTCAAAGGCTTTGAAGCAAAGAACTGAACAGAAGAACAACTCTCATGTGCTTCTGTACGTGTGGTTGAACCAGGATCCTTCTATAAAACATAGCTGTCAGTATTTCAGCTTGCTCGGAGTCTTTGATCCATTACTGCTGCAAAGAAAACCTTTCAAAACTTGACTGGTTAGAATAGTTCAGAAGCAAATATTACAAATGGCAGTTCATCTGCTTTATCTTAGGGTTTTATTTTTAATTTAATCCATTTTTAATTGACACTTGAAGAATATTTGATGTTTGCAAGCCACTGTTCATTGCCGGTGGCTCTTTCTCAGGTGCAAATAAACTGTTGACATAAAGACAGAGAAAAGGCTTTTGTGAACTTGTTATTCAAAAATGCATTTATTTTCTTTTATGTAGGCTTGGATACGTCCAAGGAATGCCTGGCATGTCTCTGACCCACTTGATTAGCTAATGAATTCCGTTTGCCTTTCAGTGAACCTGAAAGGTTGTGCTTGCCATGTGATGTTTGTCCCCTCAGCTCCCGTGCTTTCCATCTTCCAGTTGTGCCACTGGGCAGTGCAATCCTTGAGGAAGGACTTGCCATCAGCCTGGCATCCAGAGCCTGCTCTAACCACAGATCATTCTTTGTAAGTTAAGGCAGCTGCCTGCAGTTGTTGCACATCTCTGAGCTAGCCTGGACTCGAGATCACCTGCAGTCTGCAGCCTGTGGAGTCGTGACCCAGACAGTCTGGCACCGTTCTCCAGGCTAGCGGAGATGACCTGCATACCAAGGAGACCTGTTACTGGCATCATTCCTTACCCAATGGACAGACCAGTTGGGATGGACTGAACTAGGAAGCGGTTTCTCCCATGCTAGAGGA
Organism: Mesitornis unicolor; assembly: GCF_000695765.1. Lineage (NCBI taxonomy): Eukaryota > Metazoa > Chordata > Aves > Mesitornithiformes > Mesitornithidae > Mesitornis > Mesitornis unicolor. Next base: position 16,113 of record NW_010206456.1, on the reverse strand, counting down.
TGGTGTGAATATAAGAAAAAGCTTTTTTACTGTGAGAGTGTCAGGTTGTCAGGAGAGGTTGTGGAGTCTCAGTTCTTGGAGATACTCAAAATTCAGTTGGAAGTGATCCTCAGCACCCTGGTCTAGCTGCCCATGTTTTTTGAGCAGGGATTTTGGGCTAGACCATCTCCAGGGGTCCCTTCCTACCTCAGCTACTCTGTCATTCTGTTCTCCCAATGTACCTGGCAGCTTCAGGGAGGCACACGTGGCCATGACTAAGTGGTGGGTACTGTTTCGGTTGAGCTGACTGCACCTCAGCTGTTTCTGTGACAGATGAATGCTCTGGCAGACACCTAGAGAAGACTGATACCAGGTTGTCTTTACGCTTGACCCTTAGATGCAGTACGCAGCACTGTTGTCCCCAACTTGTCTGGCACTGTTACCACTCACTGATTGAGTAATCAATGAAAATAGCAGGGCATGGAAGGGAAAACAATCCATCTGTGCCACCTAGGCAGAAAGCAGGTTACCCAAGAGGGAGCGCAGCCAGAAGGTCTCACAGGGAGGCAGCAAACCAAGTGGGACCCTCATTTGTTATGGAGCAGTCCTGCCTGAAATGTGCTGTTTTTTTCTGTCAGTCATTCGGCACCTGAACTGTGGCTGAAAGGAAATCCAGAGTTGAAACAGCTGCAGAGTGACAGTCTTGGGCTTGATTTTCATGTTGTCTGATTTAGTCTGTGAAGCCTCGAAGGCTACTGCAGTGTATGAGAAATCAAGCAATTGCTGACAAGAATCACATCTAGGATTCTGCATGCTGCTGCAGAGCAAACTGGAGCAGATGATAGTTGTGGCAGAAGGCATCTCAGAGAGCCAGACTCTGTTTGACTTCCAGTAGGCAAGTTAGCTGCTAAGAAATGATGTGAAATGTAATCCAAGCTAACTGTTCTTTGAGCTAGAGATGTACCCAAGGTCTTATTTTGAGTGTCTTGTCTTCTGTAGAGCTCTGCATCAGTGCTCTCAGTAAGTCTCTCCAGCGCTTCTGATGCATGGAACAAGGCTGTTGTTCTTTGGTTTAATTTGAACTGTGCCTGTTAAGGATTTGCTATGTTTATTTTGATCTTAATGTGCCTTATTTCTTTGCAGGCCTAGTCCAGTCTATATAAAGACTTCATATCTCTTTGGAGATGCTGTGCATCTGGACTGGGAGCAGATGATTTGTTCAGCAGCTGTAGAGAGCAGCTTGTTAGCCTGATTGCTAGGCAACACCTGGAAGAAAACGCAGGCTGGCCTGTTTCGCTGTACCAAGTTCCAGCTCTGGCTGCACAGCTGCAGAGGACAGGTACATGTGTGCTACCTTTTTGCCTCGAATGGGGTGACGGGCTATGAATTCTTTTTTAATGACACTGACAGAGGGGGACTTCTGTTGTCAGAGGGCGTTGTAGGTATTCTGGGCTGGCTTGTCTGGCTGCAACCAGAACGGGTGTAGCAGTTTCTGTTATAAGGGCTTGGAAAGAGGGAGTATTTGGAAACCAACCAGGGCAGGATCTAGCATACTTCAAGAGCTTGAGGCCATTGCTGTAGCATCTGAGAGCCTCCTCACGCTCAGTATCTCGAAGCTGCATGGGCATGTAATAAAATCTGGCCCCGAGTGACTTTGCAGGGCTCAAGATAAAGGACCTGGCTTCTCTCCCAGCCCTGACATATGCTCTGGAGAATTGTTCTGTCCTTTTAGTGGACTTTCTGGTTTTGTTTTCCTACTTAGCAGATACTAAAAGCCATGGCTGGGAATTTCATGTGGCAAAGAAAAGCATGGGATAATAAACTTGTGGTCTTTTTTGTCAAAAGAGCATGTTCACAGTAGCATGTCCACAGCTGAAGTTAAAAAGCATAAAGAAATGCAGCTCATTCAGAGTTTCCCCTGAGTTTTGAGTGCCAAATGCGAGATATCTTTGTATTTTTCAGGAGAGAACCGAAGCCATAACTGAGCTGTCAGGGTGAGCTGATGGAGATGAGTGGCCTTGTCCTAGGGAAGAATTTCATCGCAGTGTACCGGTTTGCTCTTATCAGATGCTCACAGAATCACAGGGTAATTTAGATTGGAAAGGATGTCCGGAGGTCATCTCATCCAACCCCCTGCTCGTAGCAGGTCTAATTAGTTCAGGTTGTTTAAGGCCATGCCGTTTAACAGCGCTTCTGTCAGTTCTGTTAAATATCACTGGCAAGGCTGTTCACTTCTCAGTTTAAAGGTAATGACTGAGTGCTGTCTTCTGTCTGAAATTCATGGCCCACGTTGAGTAACTGGCAGACAATTATGTAAAACATCTCGGCTCGTAAATTCCAAAGATGTTCTTGCTGTGGGGCTGGCCAATGGTCTCCTCCAAAGGCGTTCTTCATCTCTGCAGCCAGGCAGCCTGTGTCAGTATGCAAACACAAACCAAGGTAGGCTGTTATTACCACTCTTAGGCAAGCGGTCTGTCTGACCAGCTGGGCTGACTTTGCAGGGTTAAACCGAGACAATGGTCATTACAGCTTTTTACGCTTTCATTCACAAAATCCTGTGCACCCACATTCTCTGATTGCCACCCCACGCTTTGCTAGCTGGTTTCTGTACTGCTTCCCTGCTATTAACCGAAAATGTTAGTAATTGCTTTTGCTTACTGAATAACCCCGTAGTATCAAGCACTTTGCAATTTGCTAATTTATTGTGAAGAAAATTGTTCCTTAATTATTGTCTCCTCTTGACATGTCTGTACCATTCTTCCCAGGGGATAGATGTGCGTAAATTGATTTTGCATAATCTGACACAGGCAAGTGTATTTCCTTACTTTCCGCTGTTTTTTTGGGACGGTTCATTGTAATGGTGAATGAATTTGAAAACAAAAGTGGCCCATTTCAATATTTATTAGGCAGGTTGCAAAAAAAATCCTGATTGTGAGGAAATCAAATCATGTTTTTGAAATATCTCTGTTGTTCATGCTTTGGAGTAATAACAGGGAGGTCTGTCCTAGTGAGATGTTACCAGAGGTGTTGTCCAAGACTGTTCCTTTAGCACTACCTCCTGAGACCCTTTACAAGATGGTGTTGTTCTAATGAATGTTCTTCCTCTCTGTGAAATCTCGGCGCAGAGCCTAAGATCTCAGGTAACTTTTGCATCAATCTCCAGCTGTTTGCTAAAACCCAGTTCTGCTGGCATTTGTTTTGTACCTCACCCAGGAGGGCAGAGCCGGCCTTTAAACTTCTGGGCACATCAGGGAAAATTCTGTGGATCCTATATGGTAAGCACTTCAAGGGCTGCCTTTTCCCCGTATGCTAGGCCTGGGTACTCAGGGTACCTGATTAGTGTGGTCTCTAAATACTGATGAAGAAATTAATGTTGATAACCCACTAACAACGCTGCTAACCTTTCTCTCTGTGAACAGACCACTGCACGCAGCATCGGCCTGACTGTTCTGGACAGAAATTCCTATGTGTTTCTTTGCATTACATCCAAACTTAATTAAGTTTTTTCTATTCTAGGAGTGTGTTTCGTGAGGGTGATGGGGTTTATGGTCACAATATTAAAACAGAAAAAGAATTAAACCAAGATGTTCCAAAATATTCTCATGACTCCTGGGTTGAATCGGTTTGTAATCGATCTCCAGCACTCCATCAAGTGCCCGAGTTTTTTACTCTGAGTTGTACTAATCTTGCAAAAGAAAATACCGGGAGTGGGAGGGAAGGGAAAGCGTTCCCTTAAAAATGACTGTGAAATCTTGATACTTTGTTGGAAAGTCAAATGCTTCAAACCTTCTGGTGCAAACCCAAATGCATCAAAGGCTGGAAACAGAGAGTTTGGTTTCTGATAACTTTCATTTTTGGTTTGAGGTTTTAGATGCAAATGGAGAATTCTTCTCTAGAGAATTTCCATTTTTCCCATTTCCAGCCGGCGCCGAAGAATCGCGTTTGTGCTGGGAGAAGGGAATTCCAAGGAGATTGGTGGCCCTTTTCACAGAGTAAGCATTTTCCACAGGCGGGGTTATGCCAACCATTAAATGACTAAAGTGTAATTAGGAGGCTGGATACTTATAGTTGTCATGTCCCCTGATGCCAAGGGAGTCCAGGACAGCGGTGGAGGAGTGAGCACCAAGGGAGATCGGGCTTAGCTGCCCAAGGCATTTATGTCTGTATTTGTTTTTGTGTTTGGCCTCTGTTGGCTATCTCGGGAGGCAAGTGACTTGACGTTGCGGACAGTGCGGCACCTCTCCCGTGTGGGTTTGGTAGTGAGCGTACGGTAGAAGGTGCTGCTGCTCAGGAGAGGGCCTCCTGTAGGGATACAAGTTGGACAGAAAGGGAGTGCTGGAAAAGGGAAATTCAAGCGCACTTCCTGTTCTGCTGTGGTGAAGAACAAGTCGTCTCGCCTGGGCCGGTTTATCTGCTCTGTCCATCTCTGCCTGGGGAGCTCTTTGATGCGGAGCTGATCCGACGGTTGGAGTCTCCTTATCGACTCCATGCTTACCTTTGTTTGTTTTTATTCTGAAGTTCGCTCCCTCATTTTGCAATAACCCACAGGGTGCTGGGTGTTGCGCCAGCCGTGCCTCAATGAAGGATCTTCATTCAACACCTTTCCCTTCCCATCACACCAGTCCAAGCGACTCCTGTGTTTTCCAGCACCATTCGCTCCGCAGTCCAGACTTTAGTCAAGCCTTGGTTGGCGGTCAGAAAGGCTACCAGACCTACCGGGACCTACCATGGGATCTTCAAAAGTAGGTGACGTGTTTTAATCGAGTCTGATTTGGAGGTGTAGTGGTGGTAAAGAATATTGCCTGTGGGAGAGTTTTAGGACTTCAAGGACATAGATAAATCCAGAAAAGAAGTCTCTGTTTGCTCTCTTGCCTGACCTTGGACCTCATTGCTCTATCGCTGGTCCTTTCATCCTTTTAGAGCTCTAGGGTACATCACGGACCTGTCTGAAATGTGCAGCCTGAAAAGGGATGATAGACAGGGGAAGCTGAACAGTAAATTGCAGGCTGAAGGGGATGTTTTTGGAGGTTGTGGTCTGGATGAAAAGAATAATGCATGGTGGAGTGAGAACCGCAGAGGGAGCATGGCCGGGAGCACAAAGATGTACTTTGTTTAGACAGACAATGTGATGGCTTAGGTTGACACTTATCTTTCCTCTCTGTGATTGTCTTATCTTGCCCACAGCAGGATTTTATTGCAGCAGCACAGAATCCAGGAAGCTCTTATGTCCAAATCAAATTTTAATAAAATTATTTTGGGAAGCAGTGCGTTTTGGCCAGGTCTAGTTGCAATGTTATTTCCCCCAAAGCTTGCTAAAGGTCCCAGTTAAATCAGTGATGGCAGCACAGCTACATAAGGAGAAGGCCATAGGTGTTCATCATTCCAGCTATCCCCTAGTACTTTTACGGAAGAAGCCATGATTTCTGTGGAGCAATGACAAGGTATTTTGTATCTGAAAATATTTTTGCAGTCAGGTATGCTGGACATAGTCTTGTTTTACTCTAACTTAATATTGTAGACAGTGGTGGCAAGTTAGAGTATTTTTACAAAACTAAGTCCCCCAGCTGCAATGCTCTGCTGTGCTCTCTTGGATCAGAGCAGAAGTCTGGTCATAAACGTACAGTGAGCCTCCTGGATTAATGTGGCTACAGGGGATGCTCAGCCTCCCTTGAGTTTGTTTTCAGTTGTTGTCTCAGCAATTGTTGAAGCATAAAAGTGTGACCTCAGAAACAGAATCCCAAAGAATCTGAAATTATTTGGGTTTGTTTTGCATTTTAACACACTGACGGTTTGGTTGCACAGCTGAATTTTTGTGTGTGATTGCTGAAGACCACAGTCTTTGTCTTCTCTCTGCCCTTGCTTTGTACAAATGGCTGTGGATAATTGCAAGGTATTACTTATTTTTCCCTCCTCGGTATTTTTTTTAATTGGAGTTTTTGAAATAATTTCCTGACCTGCTGAAATAGAAACATTGTTTCTGGATTGACAGATTTACTCTTTATACTTGTTTAACTGTTTCTCTTTTTGTGGAGACAATATTTGCACTGTTAAAACTACGCTGCTCTGACTGCCAGGGGAGGAAGAAATCCCCATCAGTTGTGAATTCCAGTTTGTGTGTGTTACGTCAAAAGGGAAAACGAAGTGAGAGTTCTCTCCCTAGCACAATTGGAAAGCCATTCCTTTTTCTAGTGAGATGTAAGTCTAGTCGCTATGTCTTGTTGATACCAACAGTGCTGTAAATAATTTTAATAACAGTGTGCTAGAGGGTAGTTAAACAACATCTGAGTCCAGCTTGGTTGCCTCATAGTTAGGAAAGGATTTAGTTGTTCGAATACTTGTTTAGATTATTGTAAAATCTCCAGGATGTTAGGGAAAATTTGTTGGATAACTCAATATTTACACATTTGTGAAGGGGACAGAGACTGCCTGGTCTTAATCGAAGACCTTGTGTAGCCTGTTCAATGTCCAGAGCTCTTTGCTGGGCAGGGATGTAGATCTGAGCCTGGAGCCTTGCTGTTTGAGCACATCATGCTGTGCCTTAGTCTCTTTTAAGAGCAGTGCTTCAGTATCAGCTTTATCCAGCTCCAAGATGCCTCTTTTCACACATTTCAAGCTAAGTTGGAACTTGTGCTCCATAAAATCCTTCAGGAAGCAAAACTGCTACGGAAAACTGGGTGGAGTAGACACCCTTGTGGGTCTTGTCCCTCCTCTGCTGTGCTGTGTCCTGCAGTCTGGGGGGCAAATGCAGGGTCCTATCTGCGATTTCCTTATGAGGGTGAGGTGCAGAGCAGCCGATGTTGTGTTATGGTTGTCTAAAAGCGATCGCGTAGGTGGAAACGCAGTGCCACTTGCACCAATTTGTCACTGAGTAGGTGAGCAAAATGAGTGTAAATTACAGACTGCTGAGGTGTAGCAGGAAATGAATCCCAGCCCTGGTGCAAGGGCGCTCATGTGCCATTGGCATCAGTGGGAGTGATGCTTGATTATTGCAGGAGGCTGTTGTGGTGCTTGTGTGGTACCAAACAGAAACTGATTCCACTCTGTTTGCCCTAGTCTAGATGCTGATTCCAGGAAACTCCATTTTTAGAGCAGAAGCCTCTAAAATCAACTCATTCTGCTTCCATCACCATACTCCTTCAGTTTCTGTATTTCTGATTATACAGAGATCTTCATTCTGAGCTCACACAAAGCTCGGGACGGCTGAATTTGAGGTGCTTCTGGCAGAAGACAGCAGGAAAACTCATGTGGTGTGTGGACACATTTGGTGGTAACAGGGGGACAGGTTTCACAGAGAACTGAACGTGGGAATTCTCTGACACTGGAGAATTGCTGGGGCTTTCAGAGTCTCAACTAAATCTCTTGTCTGAGGAGCCTTTTCTGATTTCAGCAGCATTTCTCCCATGATGAAATTTCTCCATCTCTGTTCAGTGAAAATGCATTACTAGATTAAAGCACCTCACTGTTATCTACCCAGTCTAGCAATTGTTTATTATATATAAACTATAAAGTATGGAAAAAAAATTATCCAGCCAGAAACATAAGCTTGCAGACTACAGGAACGGGTGGATATTTTGGGCCAGATTCTCGGTGGATATAAGCAGTCACAGATGCACACAGACTACCATGAAGGCGGAAGGGCTGGTCTGTTGTGTCAGACTTGCAGAACTCTTCAGGACTCATGTAAGTAGAGTTGTTTTACTGTGACAGTTCATATCAGTAAACAGATTAAAACACCATCACTGCCCTGTCATGTGTGTATTAATATATTACAATTATTGCTAAGGCTCATACGGTACTTTTTATTAATTTTTTTTTCCTCAAAGCACCTAAATAAGAAATATTGCACCTTGTCTTAAATTGTGGTTAAAATTTGTCAGTCTAAGCATGCCTCTCTTCCAGGACTAAAGCTAAAGGTCATTTAATAGCCCACAGGAGATCGTCTCTAGGTGAGTGTTTAGGGTTTGGCTGCGAGGCTGTCCTGTCAGCACCTTTCTGTAGCAGACACTGTCAGTTCGTGCATGCCAAGAGCCTGTGTTCCCTTTCATGCTGCGTGCTGACTTGGCTGGACATGCTCTCTGATATGAAGCTCACTGCAGGTAATGGCTGGGTTCCCGCAGTGTCAGAGCGTGCCTTGTGCCCTGGCGAGGAGCAGCTCTCAGGCTTTTCCTCTCAAGCAGGAGATTTGACTTGTAGAAGGCACTTTTAATTCTTCTTCTTTGCAAGAAGTGAACCTAAAGGCAAAAGACATGCTATTTGTTTTGTAAACTAACAGTTTGGGCTGTAGTGAGGCAATGATTTATTTCATGTAATGCTCATGATACATTTATTGAATGGCTCCCTTAAAAAAAACAAGTTAGGCTATTAGATAAGATTTTGAATTTTTCTCTGAGACTGACCCTTTTTTTCCTGATACCCTTCTGTTACTGAAAGTCGACAGATACAGTTAACTGTGTCCTTCTTATATCTGGCTTGCAAAATGCATAAAAGAAGGGATCCCTCTGCCTCTGTGTTTATTGGTGTGAGCTCCTTATTGAGAAACAGGTTCCTGGGAGGCCTCTTTGTGCTCATGATGGGGGAAAACCCTAACATAGATACAAAATGTAGGGCTCTGAATCACCTACCACTGCTCAGGAAAGGTCTCAGTGGATATTTCTAGGAAAATACCAGCTGAATGCCAGTTGAAAAAGCCAAGATAATGCTGGGAATTATTAGGAAGCAAAGAGAGAACAGCCAAGGAAAATTGTTATGTCAGTGTGGGCAATTTTACATCAGTTTTTTTTGTTCTTTCTCTTGTCAGCAAATATTTCACTCCTGTTCCTAAAATCAGACAAGTCTTAATCTGGGAATTGGCAAACACTTTTCTGCTGAGAGATGAAACCGGTCCCTGACAGATTCCTGCATGGGCACGGTTGTCTGGGAAGGAGCAGAGTCCCTGGGGTAGAGGAAAGGACCACACCAGCTGCAGGCAAAAGGGACCCTGACAGAAAGCCCGCTTTGGTCAGTGGGAGACTTCCAGCTGATATTTGGGTCGTGCTTAAAATCTCCATTGCTGCTCTGGAGGATTGCAGTGACCTTCTCAGCTGGAGTGGTTTTAACCCTGCTGTGCGTTTCTGGGTTGTGCTCCCTGTTTCCTCTCTGTTGAGCAGATGGTTCCCAAGGAATTAGCATGGACAGCTTGACTCTTGATCTGAGAAAATAAATTCCCTGTTGAGCTTGTAGCAGCTCTCTGCAGAGTATTGAGGCTCTGATGGGTTATTGTGTGGATTGAAGCTTTTTCAGTTTTGGGATGGTAACTTCTCTCGTGTGTCTGGAACCACTGTAAGTGCTGTCCAGCTTTACACAGTGGGACCTGCTGTCAGGTGAAAGAATTCATCTTTGAGGAGTGAGCTCCAGGAGACAGAGCAAAGCAGCGACACAGCTCCAAGTTCATGGGAATGGAAAGGTTTAAGCCCAGCAATCTCTGTGCTTTTGTCTTGCACAGATATCTCTGAAAACCTGGGTTTGAAATCCTCCTGGTGCACTCAATCCACTCTTCTGTTCAAACAGAGAAATATCCAGATGGTACAACCTAACCAAGGGTATTTTAGTAAAAAAAATTGTTTTAAAACAAATTAAGGATGGAGAGTAAACCTTAACAGTAATTCAATGTTGTTATTTAAAAACCAGTGGGAAAGTTTATTCAAGGAAAAAAAAAGGAATGAAAAAGACATTCCAAGTCCCAAAACAGTCCCCCCCTTCTATTAAGTGACTTTATAAGATGTGTTTATCAGCTTCTTGTCTGAGGAAACTGAGTTTAGAGGCTGATGTTGAGTCCCCTCTGTACCTCTTTGAAATGATGCTCTCAAATAGGTTTCATTAAGTGAGAGTTACATGTGTGAGTAAAATTACATGTGTGTGTGTGACTGTTGTGGACTGGGATTTCTGTTTGCTAAATGATAACATGGAACTTGAAAGGGCAGAAATGAAGAATAAGAGTTATAAACATTTTATACTGTGTACAAAAGAATGCTGAAAAGGTTTCAAATAATATAGTACTCTATATTTAACTGTGTCCCGGCAACGTTACTTCTGGTCTGAAACTGCCCTTTTGCTGATATGATAGTTATTTCTTAATGCTCACTTTCTGTGGTGTAGAGGTGCCGTTCAGCCACCTTTTAAAAATGGGCTTCTCAAACCCAGTGCTTTGGTTTGGGGCTATGGCAGGATCATTACAGCTGAAAGATCTTCTGAGTGGTTTTCCTTCAGTGCAGCCCAAGGAAGACAACTGCTTTTTAAATGAGAGTATCTACAAAAACGCATGTGAGTAGGTTGTGTCAAGTTCATTGTGGGGTTTTGTTGTGTTCTTTCCTTAGTTTTAAGGAAACTTCCTTACAGTAGGCTCAGAAATATCCTTGAAGCTTCTCATCTCCAAACTCTTTAACAGCACTGCTTAGTTCCAGTCCTTTTTTCTCCTATGGATTTACAGATGCCTTTTAAAACAGATGAGAGGAGAGGTTAATTATCAGCTGTTATAGAGGATAGGAGGAGTGAAGGATGTACTAGCTGGGAAAGCCAGGGCATGTCAGAACAGATATGAGTGACAAATTGAGTATTCCCGTTCTCTCTCAATCAAATGTCATGATATTTAGTCTGAGTTGTTTCCCAAGCTGAAGTAATAAGGCTGTAATTGACTTAATGATGATTTTAGGATGAAATATTAGAACCTACTTTGCTATTCATGTACAGTGCACAGTATGCCTGCTGACTCACTCCTGCACGCAACTGCAGTGGTCGCCTGCAATGATTTTCAACTTATTTTAGTGCATTTACGGCTTATGAGGTTTATGTTCCAAAAGTGAGCAATATGGACTTGGCTATGAACATGGGTACTCATGGAGGTCCCTCATACCCTGAGGAGAGGGGCTTTGCTGCCTGGGGGAAGCTGTGCCTTGACCTGAAGGTGTCTGCATTTACACCAGTGCAAGAGCTGGCTCTAGGATGAAGGAGACTCTGCCAGAATTTGTGGCTTCCTGTTCTGGATTTTGTAATGGCTGATAACATCATAGGAAAATGGCTTGAAGGATCTTCAGATACCTTCAAGTTCACAGCTAAAGGCAGAATTTGCTGGAGGCAACTTTTTTCGAGCAGTTTTTTGTCTTGACTGTAATACTGACCTACTGACTGTTGACTTACCTTGAGTTAATTTAGTTTAGCACCTGCATAATTAATAGCATGGCAGAGAGAAGTATCCTACCTATGTTCCCTGGTCCGCTCACATGTCCCTGCCCTTTCCTGTCATTCCATCACTTCAGCAAATACAACTTAGAGCACTCCTTGCCTTTTGCTTCTAGATTTTGTCTGAATAAAACAGGAACACAGGCTGGCTCTCTCTTCTTTGTCAAGCTGTGCTTTGCAGGCTGAAATGGACTGAGCAGCTTGGATAATGTACAGATATGTACTATACAAAGCTTGGGATGCTTTTAACCAATTTTATTGCATAAAGCAGTTTTGGGAGCAAAGGTGCCAGTGTGTCCATGATAACTGATTTGTTGAACCCATTGAAAGCTGCCTACACTGCTGTATGGGGGTGCACCTAGCCAGAAGTAAGTTTTACTATTGGAGATTTCCAGTTGGGGATCATGTACCAAAGTGCTTGTAGGGAATCCTATTTTATTTGGTACTAATAATATAAAACCCCAAACCTTGTCTGTGTTCCAGGACTTATCCTAACATCTGTTTCAAATAGTCTTGAGTCATGGTTTCATGTTCACAGGGTGCTGGGTGAGAAGTCAGTTAATACTGCTGGGAAGAATCTGCTGATGTTAAGGAAGAAAGCTTTAGCTTCATTTGAGGGGTTTTAAATAGAAGAGGATCTCTTATTAATCTTCTCTCTTTTTTTTCTCTCTCTGCTCCCAGAATTCATCAGCCAGTCATCAAAATAAGACATCTTGAGCCCTGGAAAATTGCTCTAATTGTTATTGGAACAGCAGTGGCAGCAGCTATCACCATTGGTCTGCTAGTTTATTTCCTGGCATATGGTAAGTTTTACGTAACATAGCACTGTTCTGTTTCTATGTTTAGTGCACCTCCTTTGTGCTTGTTGTGCCACTCGATGCTGGGTTTGCTTTTCATCAGTCTAACTAAAGCTTATTTGAGGAAAAGCCACTGGCTTTTCTAGAGTGCTCGTTTCTTCCATATTTAGCATCTTTGTAGATCTCTTACGAACATTTCCTGCTGTGCAGGGTGGTTTAGGGCTGTGGTTTCTGTTGCCTTTCACTTGCTTTCACTTCTTTCACATCTTCCTAATCATCTACTTCTGTGATGAGGTCAACACCAAATCTCTTGGTCTCTGTTACGTGACTGACAAACAGAGCCTTCTGCTTGTCCCTGCCTGTGGAATTTCTCTGTTCCCTTGCCCTGATCATCAGGAGCTCCCTGCCAGGACTTGGTGCTGGGTGGCCATGGAGGCCAGGAAGGAAGGCAGCTGAGTGGCAAGGTGCCATCTGTGCCCCTGTGTGAGCACTAAGTGCTGTTCATTGGCCACAAATGTAACTGGTGGTGAAACTGGGCTTTTTGTCACTACTTGGTTTGATCACCCAACTCAACCGAGTTCTCGCTCTTGGACTCCCAGTTCAGGGACTGGGTTGGGTGCAGGTGAAGGCTCAACCACTCCCTAGATGTCTGGATATCCGTCAGCCTCAGGTGTTTCTGAATTTCATGTGTCTTGGTGCTTCGTGAGTACTGCATGTTCCTTTTCTCTCCCTTTCAGATCAGAAGCTGTTCTATTACAGTGGCAATGTAAAAATCACCAACATCCGGTACAGTAATGAAATGTCCAGACAGTCTTCAGGAAGGTTTAGAGACCTGAGCGAAAGGGTCGAGAGACTGGTAAGTTTGGGCTGTGTGCCTTTCCGTTATTAAGGATTGTGTGATACTACAGGAGTAACTAATGTGAACAGAACACTCTGAGACCACAAATAATCTGGTGTACACCAAGCCCCCGTAGTTAGCAGACCTGGGCAATGGCTACTGGAAGAGTCTGGGTCACACCTGGCAGACCAAGCACTCGCCAATCTGCTTGTTACAGCACATTGCCTGTCTCTGTCCCTGTGGTGGTGAAGCAGATACTGGCAATATTCATCATTAATCATTTGTGTGTTCTTTCCCTGCCCTGAGCCTGGCTTTGTGATTTGCGCCACACTGTCTCTAAGGAAAGCATGCTTTTACACCCTCTCCTTTATGGGGTGGGGAGCTCTACCTGTCAGACTGTTACTGTGTGTCGAGAAAACAATACACAAGCCCTTTTCCTGCACCTTTGGTATGTTTTGTTGGGAAACCCTCCTACAAATAGCAGAGGCTGCTGAGTGGCTCTCGGTCATACAGTAGCTATGGGAATAAATAGACACATTGCAATTTCCTTTCTTGTTTTCTCTTTGAGATGCTTCCTCATGGATGATAATTACAGAGTTCAGCTCTTTACAGCAATACGCATGTGATAGTGCTTGTATCTTTTTGTGTTTTATTCATCAGGGTCTGATGCGTATCTCTAACCTCCTGTTTAGTAACCTTGCACAGATACTCAGTTAATAGGACAATTGATGCTTTGCTCCCCACTGTCATTTAATTTAGGGCTGTGCCACTTGTCCACAACAAAGTGTGAGCTGTGGTGAACGTTGTTCTGGAGAAGTAGGGTGCTCTACAGGGATCTGGCAGTGCCAGCATCTCTTCCTATCTCCACTGCTGAGGGCTTCGGAGATCTTACCAAGTTGTCCTTTTTTCTGTACTTGTTTCCTTTTTGCGCTCTGTGCCTACCAGGGACTGTAGCGTATTTCCCAAGTTACGCTCCTGCTGTCTGTATGTATAGAGTCTTACATAAGCTGCATTTAGTTAGGTGATGCCACTTTACAACTATTAGCTGTTAATTGCAGGCTTATAACCTTGTGAGATAGGACCTTGGAGAGGGAATGTTCTTCTGACCAAGAAGGCATTGTGTATTGCCGCTGTGGGAGGAAGGTGAGGGTTAGGGAGAAGCCAAAAGTCTTTGAGGTATAACACACATTGAGTCAAGTTTTGTGTCCTTTTCTGCCACTTCATTACCTCTTCTTTTTTCTTTTTTCTTTTTTTAATGCGGCTCCTTTGGCAAAGAAATATTTCTCTTAGCCAAGAATTTCCATCAGACAGTGTCCAACGCAGTCAGATTTCCTCTGAACGTGGCTATTAATTTAGATGCTTGAATAAAAGCCAGTGCTTTAGAAACTCTGTCTCCTCTATGAGCAGTTCTGACAGTAGTGACAGTAAATACCAGCGCTGGTTGAGCCGTGAGAACCCATTATTTCAGAGCACATTAATTGTACCTGATAAGTAGGGCCCTAACAAACATACACTGAAATGTATGTTCCTTCAGTCCTGTGACTTCTCTTAAGAGCTGCCTTTAATTCAGGCATTAACTTTTACCTCCCTCCCTCAGATTTAGTGCATTCTTTACTGTAATTTTAGGTCAGCTGAGGTGAATGGTCCCTGCCATCAACTTTGACCTTTTCTGGTTTTAGCTCCAGGTGTTCTATCTAACATGCATGTGTGAGATTAAGAATTGCCCACAAGCTTATTAAAAATGATCCATACATATTCCTTGTAATATGTCATACACAATATGTTCCTTGTAAGTCTGATAATACACAATATGTTCCTTGTCAGTCTGGTAATACACAATATGTTCCTTGTAAGTCTGATTCTCTCCAAGCAAAACAGCTTGTGGTGATAAAAATCAAAGCAATCTTTCCAGAGACAGAAATATCCTCCTGGCTTCTTGAGAGACAGCTGTCTCAGAACATCTGCATTTTTATTTTGGGGATTTTCACACCATCTCTTTAATAGAGGAGAGAATTGAGTTTTTTAGCACATTTCCTGATTTGTCTGGATTTATCAAAATCCTTTGTAGTCTCTCCCTGGCTGGTGTCAGAGTTTTGGATGTCCAAGCCTTCCCATCCTCATCAGTAGTAACGATACTTTAAGCTCATGTTGTGAAACAGTGAGTCAATGGAGATAAATGCAACATCTTTCACAATGCTTGGTGCAAAGTGAACAGAAGTGAATCATCTCTGATAATCAGAAGCATTCAAATTACCTGAGTGAGTGCAACTCCCTGCCGAGTGCTCCCTTCTCTGATCCCTCCCTGATGAAGCTCCTTCCTTTGCCCCCAGAACAATGCTGAAAGGAGCTCTTTTCAGAGGTGGTGTTTCACCAGGAGAAATGTTTTTGCTCCCATCTTACGCCTTCCTTGGGACTGGCAGCAAATGTCTTGGTGTTTGCTTTGGTTTCCAGAGCTGAGCAGTAACACCCATTGTGTGGATGACATTCCCGACTCTTATCTCATTGGAGGCGGGAGGGAATGCAGCGAGATCATGCCAGAGAGCTGATGAAGTGGGTGCACCAGTCAACATCTCAGGGCTGACTGGAAAGTCTGGAAAATGTCTTGTGGGGTGGAGCTGGGGGGACTGAGGAACAGATGATGAAAGGTCTTTGTTCCTTGCCTGGCTTCCTGCAAGCAGCTGCGAGGGTTCCCTTTGTGCTCTCTTGTCAAAGCAGACCTGACTGAGTGCCACCGTGGAAAGAGATGTTGCAGCTCGCCACAGCCTCCTCGTTTTTCTAGCTGGACCAGTCATTCTTCCCTTGCCAAGTTAAAATGCACTGTGCCAGAACCTCCCCTCTTGAACTGGATACAAAGGACACAGTAGCTGTGTCCCCAAAGAGCCTCTTTCTTAGCAGGTTCACGTAATACTTGGCTGATCTGCACATGTGTCTTAGATGCCGCAGCTTTCCTGAGCAACCTTTACCCACTGGTTTTCTCAAGCTCCTGCACCAGACTTGGGTTTTGTTTTCTTTTCTTCTCCCACAAAATGCATTCGTTCTTTTGGATTTCCCAACAGGGCCTTGAAGGCTCTAACCACACTTTTATGAACAGCATCCCAAGGAAGATTTCCAAAGTGCTGCTCGAAACTTCACTTCTTCAGCCCCCTGGCACCCTGAAGTGTGATGAGAGCTGAGACAGCCAGCCCTAGACAGACCTGGGTGACTGGGATGATCTCAGCTCTCTGCTCTGGGCAGCAGCACCAGCTGCCCTGTGTGGAGGGACTTTGTCTGTGCCCAGTATGGAAA
>NW_010206455.1:134298-138891 GCF_000695765.1 Mesitornis unicolor | reverse complement strand
CTCTGCCCTGGTGAGACCGCATTTAGAATATGGTGTCCAGTTCTGGGCCCTTCAGTTTAAGAAGGACAGGGAACTGCTGGAAAGAGTCCAGTGCAGAGCCACAAGGATGACTGAGGGAGTGGAGCATCTCCCTTATGAGGAGCAGCTGAGGGAGCTGGGTCTCTTTAGCTTGGAGGAGACTGAGGGGTGACCTCATTAATGTTTATAAATTTGTAAAGGGCAAGTGTCAGGAGGAAGGAGCCAGGCTTTTCTCTCTGATGTCCAATGACAGGACAAGGGGCAATGGGTGCAAGCTGGAACATAGGAGGTTCCATGTGAACATGAGGAAAAACTTTTTCACTGTGAGGGTTACAGAGCACTGGACCAGGCTGCCCAGAGAGGTTGTGGAGTCTCCTTCTCTGGAGACATTCAAGGCCAACCTGGACACGTTCCTGTGTGACCTAGTTTAGGTGATCCTGCTCTGGCAGGGGGGTTGGACTGGATGATCTTTTGAGGTCCCTTCCAACTCCTGAGATTCTGTGATTCTGTGATTCTGTTTTGGAGGATATGTTTCTGTGGTCCCCTAACTTTACTGATTCTATTTGACCTTAAAAAATACACAAAGATAGCTTACTCATTTGACATATTCAAATATGGGTAAGAGTGGTCCTTCCTTATAATCTCCCAAGAGTCAGTTGAGGCCTTGAGAGGCCCAGAGCTCTTTCCAAGAGCTTTGTAATGTTCTTTTTGCAAAGTTTTGACCTTTCATTAATGATATTTTTATGATGTATTTTGAATCATCTGGCTGATTAGTATTACCGGTTCTGTTTCTTTTCCATCAGCTTCAAAAAAACCCAGACATTAGCAGCATACCTTTATGTCTTTTTGGTGCATTGATCACTGCTCCTTACTGTAATATCACCTAGCTGCATCACCTTCATACATCATTGCGTGTGTGCATGTATAGATGTATATATACATGTATATGTATATATATTTATATGAAACATAAGTGGTTATCTATCCACAAAACATATAAAATTCCTATTTTTAAAGCTTTGTAGTCCAAGAAAGTCTTCTACACCCTCTTTTCATACTCAAGTCCATAAATTCTTACAGGTCAAGGAAGTGCTAAAGTATATGAATTTTTTATTGAATTTATTTGCAATTTTCCACTGTGTCTAGTCAGAAAATTTGCAAAATGGAGATAAGTTTTTTTATATTTTGAGTGCCAGATTCTTTCCGTAGTTATCTGGCCTCAGGCATCAGTTCAGGAGTAGACATTAAGTTCTTTATTAAAAAAACTTGGAAAAAAATGAGCACTTTGAGAATGCAGACGTAGTAATGCAAATTATAAAAACTTTTTTAGAAGCTATTTGCCTTTTTTTCATCACCTCTGCACTCCCACCACTTTTGATTTGTGTTTGTGCACAACCAACTTATTCACCACATGGCTCATGGACTCCTTCCAGTCAAATTTCAGGCTGGAATTTGGAATAGGCATGCCATTGACTGCAGTGATAGATGATCTACTCTTGCCCATTTAAAGATTCCTCTGTCTTTCTACAACATTCAATATATTCACCACGCCAAGTATTTCTTTTACCTTGAGGAAGTTAATGGTTAAGCACTGAGCTGGAAAACATTCACTGTAAAAAATACAATCAAAGTACTGATGACCTGCTTTGTCTTACTTGCCAAAGATATGAAGACCCTCCAGGTTCTACATCAATCACTGTTTCTTTTCAATATCCATATAAAGGGGCTGGGGAAAATTATGAGACATCGTCTAAAATACCAACAACATGGATCACTTTCTGTCCCAGTGGATGGTATGTCTTTTACTCTCTAAAAGTTACCCTCTGTCAGCTAGGTCTGAAGTTAGAATGAAACCTGCATGGATCCATGGGTAATGCCACATTAAATGCATAGGCTGCATTGTTTTTTCTACTCTATTTAGCTAAAATTCCTTCCCCTGTCCCCTACCAGGCTTTCTTTAGGAAACTGTGAGTCTGTTGATATTTGAGTTTTAACTGTCATTGATGTCTCTTTTTAC
The DNA here is from genome assembly GCF_000695765.1 of Mesitornis unicolor. Taxonomy (NCBI): domain Eukaryota; kingdom Metazoa; phylum Chordata; class Aves; order Mesitornithiformes; family Mesitornithidae; genus Mesitornis; species Mesitornis unicolor. The sequence continues at coordinate 136,856 of NW_010206455.1, read as the reverse complement.
TTTACCCTGAGCTATATCTGTCTTCCCAAAACCTGCTGACTTGGCTTTTAGGCTTTCTTCATTGTCCTCTCCCATACTTTCTCCACTCAGCAAAAAGACTGAATGCCTCACCCACTCAGAAGGGTTGTGAACAGAAGTTGACTGAAATGAAACTAAAACTTTAAATTACAAAGTCACAGGGTCACTGAGGTTGGAAAGCACCTCTGGAGAGCATCTAGTCCAAACCTGCTGGTCAAAGTAAGGTCAACAAGACTGCTCAGAGCTGTGTCTTGTCAAGTTTTGAATCTTTCCGAGGTTGAAGACTCTGCAGCCTCTGTGGGCACCCAGTATTTGGCCACCCTCACAGTAAAAATGTGAACTTCCTGTATTTCAATTCATGCCTGAAGGGAAGATGGCTTTGAGTACCTCAGCCTTCACCACTTTCTTTGTCACGACATCACTGGCCCCATTCAGCAGTGAGCCTCCATTTTCCCTAGTTTTTCTTTTCTTGCCAAGGTACTTGTAGAAGCCTTTCTTGTTGCTTTTCACATTGCTTGCCAAATTCAACTCCAGGTGGGCTTCCTCCTGGTCACCTGGCCCTGCTTCACCCTCCCATACATTTTCTTCTTATGTCTGAAATGAGTCAGGAGCTCCTTGTTTGTCCATGCAGGCCTATTACTGCCTTTGCTTGATTTCCTGCTCATTAGGATGGACCATTCTTGAGCACGGAGAAGGTAATCTTTGAGAATCAACCAGCTCTCCTGGTCTCCTATTCTCTCCAGGGACATATGACATGGGGTTATTCCAAGCAGATTCCTGAAAAATGCCAAAGCTGCCACTGTTGTTGCCAGGGTTGTAATGCTGGTTTTTGTCTTCTTTTCTCTTCTCAAGCTCCTGAACTCTACCATCACAGTCACTGCAGCCAAGGTTGCTTCCAGCCTTCACACACTCAAATGGCCTTTCCTTGTTTGCAAGTGTGAACGAGGAAAGCATCTCCCATCATTGGCTTCTCGATCAACTGTTTTCAATGCACACCAGCAGATATCCCTGTGGATCAAGTTCCCCGTGAGGACCAGGGCCAGTGAATGTGGGGATTTTCCAGTTGTCTGAAGAGGACCTCAACCACTCCTTTCTGGCCATGCAGTTTGTAGCAGACACCACCCATGTTGGTTTGCCCCCTAATCCTGACCCACAGGCTCTCAGCTCCCTCATTCCCCATCCCACAGCAGAGCTCCAATCACCGCTGCTGCTCTCTGACATACAGAGCAATTCACCCTTCTCACTATCCTTTCCAAAAAGCCTGTATTCATCCATTGCAATCCTCCAGCTGTGTGAACAATCCCACCAGGTCTCTGTGGTCCCAATGAGATCATAGCCCTGCAGTTGCATCCACACCTCTAATTCCTCCTATTTGTTCCCCATGCTGCAGGCATTAGTGTACAGGCATTCTAGGGAGGCGCCCAGATGTGCTTATTTCCCAGAAAGAGTGTGAGAGCTTCCCCAATAATGCAATGAGGCACATAACAAGGATGGGAAGAGAGGAATATTAAGAATATGTCATATCACAGCTCTGTCTGCTGCCAGGGGACTCCACTTGCAACACTAAGTAAATAATGTTGTGACCTGGGACTTTTTCCCGTACGCTTCACAAATCCTGCACACAAGTTGATAAAAGTGCTGTTTTATCTCTCAGTAGCAGAAAGCCTAAATAGCTACTCATGGATAACAAACATGGTTACAGTGGTCTGAGACTTCATGATCTTTATGGTGGTTCATGATAAATCAGGTTTCCTGGGGATAAAGCACTAACTTGAAAAAGAGCTCACCAGTAGTTGAAAATGCAGAAGCCATTTTGGGGAGAAAACTGGAGTCATCTGTTGTCCTGTTGAGCCCTGACTGATTCCCCTTATAATGCCAGCTTAATTCCAAAATAGTTTTCCTCATGTTATATTCTATGTACAGATTACTGGCATGGGCCTTGGCGTATTTCATTGAAGGAGCAAGACTTCCCTCTGTATTTCCATGCTGTACTACAATGATACAATTGGCAAATGCAAGAGTTAAACTTTTGAAAACTCTGCATCCTAAAATCACAGCATTCCTTGCTTTCTGACCTGAAAGTAAAGACATCTCTTTAGCCAAACAGTCCAAACGTTACACCCGCTAATATTACCTGAAAGGTATTTTTCCTTCTCTTAGCTCTGATCTTGTAAACACATGTCAAAAGGCAACAAGGATGGAGGTAAGGAAATGTTCCAACAACATCATAGGAAGGTACAGGAAGTGTGACGCATAAGCAGGATCCTGCTGTCAAAGTAATTCCATTTTGGGTGGCATTTTGGGTGGCAGCATCTACTCTAGAGTGAGAGGCAGATGGAGGAAGCCATCAAGAAAACCCAATGCAGTAAATGCATATGGCAAATAAAAGTCACTCAACTCATGTCACATACTTTTCACCTGTACAAGTTGATGTTATTCTGCAAAAGTAGAAATAAGCTTATGTTTAGCATAGGCTTATGGAATTCATTCAGAGCTTTAATTCCCAAATCTACTGATACTTTCTTGTTCAACATAGCTAT
>NW_010206455.1:119587-134267 GCF_000695765.1 Mesitornis unicolor | reverse complement strand
CTTCAGCAGGATGCTATTTTTAGATCAATATATATTTATCCTTAATTTTGACATCTCTACATATATCATGTGAACCATTGCTTTAGAATGCTTGCAGTTCCAAACTCTGTGACAATTGACAGTTTATTCAAGAAAAGATAAAATTTGTATATAGAAGTAGATTTAAGAGTGAGATAAAACAACTCTTCCTTTTTTTCTTTTCTCTCTCCTCAGTAAGACATGAAGCTTGAGCAGTACTTAGCAACACCACATCAGTATAATAAATATATGCGTTTCTTAAGTATATAAACAGGGTATCATTGGGTGATGCACAATCAAAGCTACTACTAAATCATTTTTCCAATGTCTGAGAAATTGTCTTTCCAAAAGGACACAGAAATGGAAGCAAAATTCTGTAATCACTGGGAACTCATTCCTCAGTGATTGCTGTCATTTTCATTTAAAAATGTGATAAATGGTCCAACACTTCTCATTTCACTTGAAGATTATTTCAGATTATCTGAAAACAGCTGGGTTTTTGTTGTTGGGTTTTTTTTTTTTAGACTAGATGTTCTTAACAGTATTCAGACACAGTGAATAAATCTCATCTCCTACAACTTGAGCCTGCCAAACCTTACATGTCAAGTTAAAGCCAGTTCATTGAGTCTCTGCATTTTTTCAATGAGAGAGGTAGGAGAGAGTATCTTCTGCAGGTGCCTGTCTTGAGCACCCACCTTAGCAGGGGATAAATTACCCTCTGGAAATTCCTATTCCTGTTGACTTTAGAGAATGTAAATGTTTAGTTTACAGAGACTTTAATTACTTGAGACAAAGTTTATAGATGTCAACAAGTTGAAAGAGGTGAATTTGATTTTTAAATGACACCCATGTTAATGTCTTACTCTCTTTTAAGGAGATAATACTGCAACATTTGTCCTGTTTTACTGCAGTGTAGCTTGGAGTGAAGAAGTCAGAACTATCTGAGCTAGCAAAAACACAAGTAAATAAATGTACTGTGCAGAGAGTAAATATACAGGGAATAAACCCATGGAAAAACGCCTCCTCATAGAAGGTGTCAATTAGCTGGTTAATCAGAAGAGAGAGCAGATGTAGGCTTTCATGGAAAAATGTAGTAATAACAGTTCCGTGAAAGAAGGTGAACATACCTTTGAGTAATGGTTGACTGGAGAACCAGTGTGCACAGAAAACTCTAAATATGGGTGTGTTAAGGAGACTAGCAAATAGTTGTGTGGTCTTCCGATTTCTTTCTTTCTCTGAATGTATTTGTTCAAACCCCAGACCCCTAATAAACGCAGCTGAGGACTGTTCCTTAAACAGTAATCACATATAAACAAATGAGTAGCCATTTTAGCTTCCTTAGAAATGGTTAAACATGTAGTGGGGGAAAAAAAAAAGAATAAAAAGGAAAAAAGGAATTATTATGCTGGCACTGCAGTAGGTTTAGGATTAAAGTAATCTGTTTTATTTCTGGAAACAATGTGTCCCCTCTTCTTATTGTGGCCATGTTAGAAAGAGAAGTGAGCTGTTATGCAAACAGGCTACAGGGAGGCACCGTCATCGTCCCCGGGGGAGACTTGGCGCATCCCGGTGTCGAGCTTGGCTGGATGGAGATAAAGAGAAGGCAGGCTTGAAAGTGGAGCATTATGTAGTTAATCTCGTGCTGGCTTTAAAACTAACATCTCTGACAGCATGGATCGCAACAAAGGAGTGATACAGAGAAAATGGTGAGGAGCATGAAATGAGTGCTGCTCGATGAGCAATTTGAAGTGACACAAGCAATTGTTTGGGGTGGACAGTGTCTGACTTTCTGTGTGCTGTATGGTAGGGAGAATGTTTTCAACAAGGAGTAGAGTATAGCTCCTGGTTTTAATAACGGGAAATGTCTCCCACATTCCCTGCTTATCTCCCTGGTAGCTCATAGCTTTGCATGACTGTAAATTCTGTAAGTGCCATTCTTACGACTGTTCTCAGTAGTGGGATAATTGTGTTTTTCTTAATGGCATAATTATAATCAATGACAGATGAATCTCAAGAAGCTGAAATTTCATCTTAGCATGGGTAAGCATCCTAATATTTAGATGATTCTTTGAATCATACGTGAACTGGAAATCTCTGAACTTGAGCTTAAAATGTGATAAGTATGGTGTTTTTAATGAGTTTTCAGACACTTTTGCTTTGAGTTACACCTGGAAATACAGAGAAAACAATGCTCCTGTAGTATTCTGGCATTTTCAACAGGGGAAAAAGGAAAGGCTCATTTTGTAGAATACAGTTTATCTTAAAGCTCAGTCTAGTTTGAATAAGAATAAAGTCCACTTCCAGGAGGACCTTATTGCGACCTTCCAGTTCCTGAAGGGGTCCTACAGGAAAGCTGGGGAGGGACTTTTTACAAGGGCAGGTAGCAATAGAATGAGGAAGAATGGTTTTAAACTGGAAGAGGTTAGATTTAGACTGGATATTAGGAAGAAATTCTTTACTGTGAGGGTGGTGCAACACTGGCACAGGTTGCCCAGGGAAGTGGGGGATGTCCCCTCCCTGGCAGTGTTCAAGGCCAGGCTGGACAGGGCTTTGGGCAACCTGGTCTGGTGGGAGGTGTCCCTGCCCATGGCAGGGGGGTTGAACCAGATGTGCTTTAAGGTCCCTTCCAACCCAAACCATTCTGTGATTCTATGATTCTATGATATGCAGGATTATAAAATTAACAGGGCTGCAGTGTGTTTTTCTAACTGGAAAAATAAAGAGATTTTATATCATAATAGAGAGAAAAAAAGACTTTTCTGAAAGTAGCTTGATGGGTGAAAATCATCTTGTCTAATTACAGACTTCTAAAAGTTTGATATCTAAGTTTACTCTCCCTTTATAGTTAATAGACTCATCTTCAGAAGACTATTTGCTGACCTGTCTTATATGACTGTCTTAGGATGAAATGGCTCCCTGAAGATCCCTGTTTCTGTCTACTGAAAGGAACTGAGGGTAACAACATTTTCAAAACACTGAAGCTGTGAAATAGAATTTCAAAAAACTTTTAATCAGACTGTGTTCAAAAGAAGTAGAGTGATTCCTGGAGCTTGCAGGGATCAAGGGCAGGAGTTCTGGAAAGCAGTGCTCTACTTCACTTAGGTTTTGTATTGTTTATTTCTTTTATGAGTTGTTATTGGTAAGACTGACTGGAATTCAGGTAGCAATTTGTTTCGCATCAGCTTCAGAATAACTTTGAAAAAATTGATTTGTATTCCAATCCAAAACTTCATTTCTTTCTTTATTTTTATCACATTACTCCCGGACTTTCTAGATACAGTCTGTGAATTCAGTGGTGATATCCAGATGTTGAAGTGCAGATAGATTATAGGAATAGATTCTTGTTTGTTTGTTCATTTTTTATATCTTTGATCACTTCAGAATTACTTTGCTGACTGCTTGACCTCCATAATATTTTCTGTAACATTTTACACAGTCGTATAGCTTTGAAGAGCTGCTCTTTTAAATACTTTTTTCCAACAGTGCAGCCAGTCCACAAAGCTTTCTTCTCTTCTACCTAATGTATAAGAGCTCTGACCTGGAGCTTTGAATGGACTATATATATAGATATATAGATATATATTCCTAAACCAGTTACAGCTTTAATATGTTACCCAAAATCCAGTAGGGCCACAAAACTGGAGCTGTACTGCACTGGGAACTGCCAAAGCCCAATTTTTCAACTGGATACACAGTGTTGGTTGAAATGCAGTTGGTGAGGCCATAACCATCTTACAGTTGCTAAAAGACTGATTTAGGTAATTTAGAGACCTCAGCGCATTTACCACTCACAGCTTTTACTTTCCATGCTGTAACTATAAAGCTGGATATACACTATTCAGTTATCCAATTTGGCAGTCAGGAGACAAAAACCACTTCATTTTTGTGACTGTGAATGCTGAGTAGCTGTTAACATCAATGCAAACTGCACATGCTGTTCTACCATTTGATTTGTAACATTTTAAGTCCAGTCTGCAGGGGGTAGGAACTTTAGCATGCTCCAAGGATTGTTAACCTCACATATTCTGAAAAAAATCTCGGAAACTAAGGGTCATAACTGTCAGAGATGGTCAGTACTGAAGTGGTTGAGTGGAACAGTGAGCAGGTTTTATATGCAAAACTTTAGGATAATCTACAAAATTCCTATGTGACTCTGCTTCTCAAGTAATGAGAGTATTTTCCTTGTTAAACTCTAACCGTGTGCTCTCATTGCTGGGGTTCTCTTGCAAGCCTGAAAGCTGAAGATTGCACTTTCACAATGGGCATGCAGAGGATGAAAGCTGTGCACGAGGCAGAGCTCCCATTCACCAGCCCTGTCCACAACACCATACCACCACACACACTTGGAGGCTACAGAGGGAACATCGGCTGTCAGATAGGGGACTAAACCCGAGTGGCATCTGTCCAGGACAAAGGAGTTACCACACTATGTCCTCCAAGGGCTTTAAGGGATTTTTAATGGCCACATGTAGCCGAGACTTCGGTCCTACGTTATGTCCAAAAGCTGGCATTATGTTCCTAGCTTAGTTCTGGGGCTTTGCAAGCTGTCATGGCCTTGGCCTGGAGGGGAAGAGTGGCACGTCTTTAATCACTGCTGAACTCTGCGGCACCTGGGAGCTGCTGGAGGCTTGCCATCTCCCTGCCTGTGAGGCCTGGCTCAGCTAGTTTTGTGAGCTCTGACCAGACCTCAACCTGGTGCAATGTTGCTGCGAATCTTGGTAATGTAACACCCTTATCAGATACATAAGGAAATTTTCTTTTTTTCTTTTTTCTTTTTTTTTTTTTGATTGGTCTTTACTGAGTAAACTACTCAGTTGATGAGACTGACAAAAATGTGCAAAGGACACATTCCAAAGTGTGCATGGGTGACTGATTATGTGATTTTTCCCCCCCCCCCAAGAGCAGACAGAATGCTTGGACAAGTCATCCTTTGTTGCTTTAAGTATGTGAAAGTGTCCCTGTGCTGATCTCCTGTATTTTTGTTAAGGTCAGTTGCTCTTCTGTTGCAATACTTGTTATACATCTTTATTATTCTTTCTTATAAAGATGTGAAGTTCAGATAATGAGTAATTAGCACTTTTTTTTTTAACCTTTTTTATCTCAGTCTGCCCAGTGATATGATTGGACCACGCCATGTAATAAGTAAACAAACTTGTTTAAAGCAGAGTCCTCCTTGGAAAAAAACAATACAATCATCCAATGATATTTAAGTCTGTGTTGCTACATAAGAGAAATCAAAGTGAAAACTTATTTTTTGCTGGACAAATGAAAGCCTCCAAATGATAGTTCCCAAAGATTCTCTCTTTGCCACAAAAACAATGATAACGGCATGTCCAAGTGTGTAGAAAGTTTCTGTTTCAAAGCCTGCCAGCAACTGCTCTCATGTGCTCTGTTAGTGAAATTGAGCAAAAGAGAAACCGTGGATGAGACACACAAGAGACGACAGCAGAAAGGACATAGACCTTCTGGGTAGGATGCATTCAAAGAACATTGACAAGATGACAAAGGAATACAAATAAGAGCCTTTAGCCACAGAGCTTATAAATCACAGTATCTCCAGCCATAAATATTTTTAACAACCTGCATCTCATTTCTTTCCAAACACCTATTAGTATCAAAAACTTCCTTAATAGAAAAAGAAAAGTTGAGGTTGAGAGATACACACTTCCTCACACAGTCAATCTCTAAAAGACATCCAAGGAGTGACACTAGCTCTAGGTAGAGGCAAACCAGAGAACTGCCAAAGGCAGCAAAGGGCATGTGAACTTGTAGGTACTGTGAGGTGACAAAAAAACCCACAGATTTGATATCCCAAATTGGCTCTCCCACATTTCCTATCTTTGAAGACAGCAGAAGCTGCAAAACCATTTCACGAGGGGTCTCCTTCATGCTCACTGTCACTTTTCTCTGCCAACAAGTTTGATGACATTGGCTCCCTTGGGGCATCGAACTGCATGGATGACATAAAAGCCTTGAGTCAACCCTGGTGAGAGTAGCCGTATACGATTAGCCATCGTGGAGTGGGTAGGTAAATTGTATATTCCCATAGATGAGTAGTAACATCACTGCCCTATTAGATCAATAAGGAGGAAGAAGAGCTTAATAAGCCACAGAGCTAGTGAGGAGGACAGTTGTCTATATTTCTGGCTAGTGGACGTTAAAATGTAGAAGGACCAAAAGATCACATGAGATTTTCAAAAGGACTAGTGGTTTAAGGATAGTTTACCAAACTTCTTAAGTCCTTATTTAGATATAGCTTAAACTAGCTTTCTTAAAATACTGAAAACTAAGCCCAATGATCACTAATTTTTTAAATACTTGACTTCTACCAATAAGTCTGGTGAGGGAAATTAACTGCACTTGTACAGTTTTCTGTTTACAGAAAACAGTATTATTTATCACAGGAGATGATGTATGGCAGCAGCTTTCAGGAGAAAAAAAAGCAAGGGGGGACATAAATAAAAAAGAAGGCTGTGTTTATATTCTGCTATTAAGCAGTGTGCCCTTAGTTATTAGTGGAGATTAGTCACAGAACGACAGAAAGGGTGACTTTTTAAACCTCTGTTTTCAACGGATCCTCAAAAATTTACTTGACAAGATAGTAAGTTAAAAAAAAAAATATAATACAAAATCTACATTTCTGAGTTAATATACTGTTTCTTATAGTGATTTGATTTTTAGGAAAATGGTTACAGAAAGAATGATAGCAAAGCTGGTAATTCTCCAAGGATCTACTGTGTGTCTCTTTCAGGACCTTTTATAGGATAACCTGTGGCGCTTCAATTTGCCATTGTACTGGTTGCTATTCTTCAGCTTCTAGAATTGCAGTTGTACGTATATAGCGTATAGGCATTTTTATTTCTTGACATCCACTTACATCAGTCTGTAAGCATATTCACCAAATATGCATACTTACTCTTTGAAGAGAGAAGTTCTTCCATTGCACATTATGCTAACATAACATGTATGGGCAACGAGAAGTTAAAATCACATCTTCTCTAAATTGCTGTTCAAATTATTATTTGAATTTACTACTGTCATTGACTTTTGGTCAGAAACCTAAGCCAGAAGTGAAAAAAGGCTGGATACTCTGTCCAGCGTTTTTGGGTAGGTTAGTAGGAACTGAAATTCTTGATAGCATGCTTCTGGTTTTACATAACATTTACCTGCTTCTCTAAATAACTTTTTTATTTCAGTTATGTCCAGATCAATTGGGCTAGTACAGTAAAAATGCATTAAATGACCTCCAAGTAGACAGAACATAGCAGGAGTAATGCACTTCATGCTTTCTAATCAAATATTGTGAGTGTCTAGGGGAAGAAGTTTTATCTTCTGTTAACTGCAGGACTTGGAACCAGGAATTCTGGGATATTCTTCCGTTTTTGTCACTGACTTAACTGAAAAATCTGGTGTTGGTTGTGCGTGTGCTTACAGTGGCCACCTGCATTTATAAAACCCTGTACAGACATGACTCTTTATAGTTCAAGCTACTATGAGCTCAAATCAGTACTGAGGATGTCTGGAACAATGAGTATTACCTACGATAGTGATGTCTACAGCTGGGCTTAGAAACGCTTCAGTAGAAGACTTTCATGTCTCAGCCACGTTCCACCTACCCAGAAAAAAATTCTTCACAGTCTGCATGAATGACTGAGTTTCTATCTATCCTCTTCCTCTTCTCCTCCCTGTGGAAACTGGTGCTGGATGTTACAGTTCTCAAATGTTTTTGATTCCGTCTGTTTGGGTGCTCCATGAGCAAACATATTGTCTTACTTTTTTTCCTAAGTGAAGAAATTCCAATCCATCTAATGCACAAGAATGTGGAGAAAGAAAAAAAAAAAAGGAAGATAAATCCTACCTTAGCTATGCAGGATGAGTAATCTCACTTTGCAGGCAAGAAATCTAATAGAAAGACTTGCCTGAGGATCAGCAGTGAGTTTGCCGCAACACCGTATCGCCTGAATGACTGAGTTGCAAGATTATCCTTCACCAATGCCGGTTGCCATTTTAATATAGAAAGTTATCTTATTTTTTAAGATACATAGATTATTCATGTTAATATGAACAGGGATTAACTTCAACAGGGAAAAATACTTTCCTTCCAAATGCTTGAAAGCACGTTTACAAATAGTGAACTATCTTTGTGTACCTATAAAAATTGTTTTCCTGTCATTAACTTATTTTTATGAATTAAAATCATCCCATGTTGTGGCAATGTTTTCTGTATCTTATCTCCATTATAGCAAATCAATAAAAGAATAAATTCTAGTAGCTGTTTCCAATAGCAAATGAAAATTCTGTTGAGATTTATCCAATAAGGTAGGGGTCAAATCCTTGAAGAGTCTGAGCAACTGGGACTCCTATGGCTCCCCTGCTTAACACCATCTTGCTTTGGAGCCCTGAATTTTACATAGTAAATGATCTAATCACCTACCAGGGTTTAGAACTATCACAACTGAATAACAGCACTGCAGCCATAGCTGCAAAATATTACACAATAAAACAAAATAAATGGAAATAATCTCTCACGAGTGCCAATAATTTAGATTTACAGGGTAATCCATAGGTATTGCAACTCCTAACAGATTGCCAAAATACTGTTTGGAGACTTCTATTTCAAATCTAGTACTTTCTATTGTCATTTTGAAGGCTAGGAAATTGAGGAATAAATTAAACAGCTAAAATGGGGAAAACAAACATTTACAGATTGGATTTAAACGTACGGAAGTGTGAAGCAAAACTCCCTCTGTTGAAAGGCTTTCATTAATGTTTAATTAGCTGAGTTGCAAGCTGGAGCTTGGTCCCCAGCATCCCCTCGCCCAGGCACAGCAGTCACCGCTCTCCTGTGTGAGGGGAGAGGCAGGCCCTGCTGTTGTTATTTAGTGGCAGCTCACGGGTGCCATTTCTTGTCAGCCAGCCTCAGGGCACTGCATGGCATTATCCTTAACTGCCACCACTGAAGATCACAGAATCATAGAACCATCACAGAATGGTTTGGGTTGGAAGGGACCTTAAAGCTCATCTGGTCCAACCCCCCTGCCATGAGCAGGGACACCTCCCACCAGCCCAGGTTGCCCAAAGCCCTGTCCAACCTGGCCTTGAACACTGCCAGGGAGGGGGCATCCACCACTTCCCCGGACGGTCTGTGCCAGTGTCCCACTACCCTCACAGCAAATATTTTTTCCTAATATCTGGTCTAAATCTACTCTCTTCCAGTTTAAAACCATTCCCCCTCGTTCTATCACTACCTGACCTTGTAAAAAGTCCCTCCCCGGCTTTCCTGTAGGACCCCTTCAGGGACTGGAACATAAAGATGGGACAGGTCTCTTACTCAGGGTTACCAAGCACAGCAAGTCAGGGATCTGTATGGTGAACGAGATACTCGGCTGGGTTCCCTGAATTCCTGGAGGTGAGAGGAGGCTGGGCATTTTAAATATCGGTTCAATTTGCTCACTGTCTGCTTGGTGCCAGAAATGAGAGCCCACTTTCACAGGCAGGCCCACCAACTAAATGTTCTCCGGAGTGCCTGTGGATTTTTCCCCACCACTGTTAGCACAGAGGCAGAAAATAGTCTGCTATCAAGATGAACTACTCTGGACAGCCTGATCTTGTCTCGTGATAGGTTTTACATGAGTAAGGTCTGCAGGGAAGAAGCAGGGGCTCATCTTTCTCCAGACATCTGCCTGATGTGCTGGGCAAGCCTTTCAAGGGTCCAGAAGATCACACTGCAAGCAAAGCCCAAGCTGGTCAATTCACCTTGCATACATGCTTTTTGGTCTGTGCAAAGCTGAGTTCAGCTTAAAAGGAGACGTAGAAGTGATCACCGTGAATTTTCTAGCTACACAGTCCTCTCATATGCCACCCTTATTTCCAATAAATTGCAATTTATTTTGTTTTACTGTGCTATCATTCTTTAGAGACTGTATCCCAGCTATAATCCACCTCCAGAAAATCTTTGTTCTTGGTTATCCAACTTCTCCCACTCCACAAATGCTGTGGTCCCCCTCTCTAAACTGAGTTTTTTTCTGAGTTAGCCTGGCTGAGGCATCCTGTTCTTCAGAAACCAGGCACAACTTCAGCATCATGATATGAATATAAACAGGCCTATTGTAATATTTATTTACCCCATATATTTTAATTCTGGTTTTCTAAATGTACTGATGTACAGCTTGCAGTACAGATTTATTAAAGATGATGACATAGACCAAGTACAAGTATTTATTAATATCTTAGACAATAAAACATAAGTACATGCTGCATTATTAACACAGCTGTGACAGCAGTTTATTTGCTGGTGTCATCTATACAACAGATAGTGGCAAAAACCATGGTCTAAGTGTGAGTGGTTTTTTTTTTTAGCTGGATAAGCGTCAGGTCAAAAAAAGGATATTAAATTTTTAGAAAACTTGCAAGGTAAAAAAAAAAGTCAGTGTTAGTGTTAAAAAACACAAGACTTCAATGAATGACTCTTCAACATTCAAAAAAATCTGATTTTATATACATGAATATATATCACATTCCTGGTTTTGTATGCACACAGTAGTTAGCATTGCTATACCTGGATAGTTAGTTGTGTCTAGATTAAAATATGTACAAAATTTTGATATGATGCTCAAAGAAGCCTTGAGAGAGCTGGAAAAAGTGTGCTAGCACAGAAAACAATACAAGAGACAGTCAGATCTCTAACGCCAACAAGAAGAAATAAGATTAATATATAATAAACTTGAATAAATGTGAATTAAACAATCTTGAGATGCTTTTTGTACTATCTTACAAAGTAGAGTTTCTTAGCAATTTTTTTTGTACGAGGGAATGAGATTAATAATAAAACTAACGCAAATTAGTTAATCATTCTTTTCATAATGCTAACGGCCAGACTTAGTGGTGCTTTGAAGAGAGCAAATTCTTATTGTGGATAATCAACCAAAATGCTCATAGAGTGCTATACCAATATTATATTGCTTCCAGCATAGACAGTTACTGTAGTGTTTCAGGTGTTCAGGTCTTTCAGCGACAGATGATTTTTCACTGATTCACTGAAGCATAGTCATTCCAACAAACACTTTGCAAACAATAATTCAAAAGGCATCAAGAAGTAAGTTTCATATCACTTTAGAAATATTATCCAAACCTACCTGAATACATAAAGTCTATGGCTTGAAGATACAGTTCATAAACAACTCTAACCTTTTCTGTGATGCTTGAGTCAGATACAGAGATCCCACACTGGGCAGGACAGAGCAGCTCTGTGTTTCACAGAAGACCAGAATACTTTAACAAACATTAACCTTACTGCATCTTTCCAGCTAGAGGCACTATGTTAATGGGAATACCAGAGTCTGTTTGCCTTTAAAATCATTGAGTTGTGCTACTTTTCATTTACAAAGGATCTGGTTCACTGCCATTGGACTGGCCTGTTTTCTCTTGTGGATTACAGTGTATGTTATGCTATATATGAAATAGTATTAGAGGCTTAACTAGAAGACAAAACAAAATATGACCATGGAAATCAATTTGGTCTCTGAGCTGGACTTGTCCCATGTCTGCTGTGCTTGGTGGCAGAGCTGATGTGTGTCCAAGCCTCAGCCATGGGGAGCAAAGCCACCACTCTAAGGCTCTGGCAGGTAACAGCAGTAGCACACATGCTGGGCTCAAGCTCTGGGCTTCGATGCTGTGAGCTACCAAGTTAAGCATGACCTTCAGTGCTTTACTGACTAGATATGAGTTTTAAGAAAATGGTGGGATGATAACATACTCTGTAAATTTAAGATACCATTTTGTATTCATATGTGCCTCAATAAATCAGAACATTTCTCCCTGACCAGAAGTGTATAAATGTTTGCTCTAACAAATGTAGCTATTCAAAAAATGGCTTAGAAAGCAAAGTTATTTTATGAATGCCACTATATGATACACTCTAGTAAATTGATTTCTGTTCATGCCAACATTTGAACTCATAACGGCTTAAAAGTAAAACCCAAGTAATCTGAAAACTAAAACTTTGTTAATAACCTCTTCTCAAAAAAAGTCTACAGTATTCATCAACCAGTATATTTTTGGTAGAGGAAATAATTTTTGCACATCTTTAAATCTCCTAGATTAAGATATCCATATTGTAGCAGACCTGAAGCAAAAAATAATTGGCAACTTCAGGTTTTTTTTCTGAACTGAACTCTGAAGATTAGATGCCATGGACAGTACATAGTGGTAGCAGCACCAGCAAAGGTAAGGCGGGGGGGGGGAACATTAGAAGGCAGTGTAAGTATGATGGATCTTTCAGAATGAAATCTCGGTTTCCTTTTGGTTGCAATGACTGTCAAAAACAGTCTGGAAGAAAAAAAATCTCTTCATTGTAGTATGGCACATTGCATTAATATCAAAGCACACAGTTTTAGATCCAGCAGAAAAGGTTAAAAAAATATATGATTAAAGAGAGTCATCAAAGGAAGGAAGACTTAAAGGTCAGATATTTCCAGTTACTGACTGATTGGCTGGGTCAATGACAGTGATCATTAACTGCCAAGAAGTGCCCTTCCTGTTGGCCTCTGTTACATAAAAATGAAATACAAAGCAACTTAGTTCACAAGCTATTAGATGATCGCATGTGGAAGCTGGTCTCCAAAATGCCGTGGCATTTACTATTCTAAATGTGATACTAATGTTCTCACTCTTGCTCTCTCTCTAGTGTACCTTCTTTTTTTCGACATGCAGTCACACGTATGTATTGGCTGCACAAAAATCTAAGACCGTTCCACCAAATGGCTGTATGCTGTCACAATGCAAGATGAGAAAAGAATCTGAGATTAATCAACTGATTAATCTTGTGTTAATAGATAACTGAGGAGCTGAGAAGATTTTAAAAGCAAGGACAAAAAGGTATAATGGGATATGGTAACTTTCATACTGAACAGAAGAGCTGCTGGGAAGCAGAAAAACAAGTAATTATAAAAACAAAAAAGGATTAAGGAGAGATTTTTTTCCTGCTGGGTACAAGCACCTGGATGGCAGAGAGCCTAGAATTGGATTACCTTTGAATTTTCTAAATTGTTTTCATGAGAGGAACTTTTTTGACCCATATGAATTAGAGAGAAAGCTTCTTAGAAACAAGGAAAATTAATTTATGAGAAACCTTCCCTCCTATATGGATGCTCAGGGATACACAGACTGCTCAGCACTGCTTAATTTTTTTAAAAGTCTCTTCCTGACTAGGTCAATGAGTTGCAGAGCCAAAATTCCTGACCTTCAGCAAGGAAGAAAATGGCAAGTCTTGAAAAGAATGCATTCCTTCCTCATATTTTAAGGTATCCTTTCAGAGCAAGCTTAACTGTTTAGAAAGAAGTAAATAGCAACTTTCAAAATAAAAAATTGCATGAGACACTTTTCTCCCTGCTGCTACTGATGCTTTCACACAGAAAAGGATACAATTTTCCTAGTGCCATTTGTATTTTTTCAATTCAATGTTATATTTGACTGTTAAAATTTATTTTCTATATGGGTAAAATATTTGGCTGTAAATACCGGTTCAACTGATACGTAGTCACCATAAACCGCAGCGATTTTTTCCTCTTATGAGAGGCTGAAGGATTGACAGCTGGAGAGGTGTTTTCCTGTCAGTATAAGGAGGGATGCTGAGCCCTTTCTCTGGACAAGGCTGGTGCTACCTGTTCATATCCCACAAGCGTACATCCCTTTCGCTACCGGGTGCAGCTGGCCAAGGTTGGCGTTAGATAAGGACCTGTATGGCTTTTCCATTTATACAAAGTCCATTAGCATCCATTAAGCTGTGCTGTTCCAGCTCCAGTATATCAATGTTAACAAAATATTAATGCTGGATTTTTGCTGTAAGAGAAAGTGAACCTCATTTGCAATACACACATGTAATGAAATGCAGCCCCTTGCCCCATACCAGATCCTAGGGACCCAAGACAGGATCTGAGTCAGACCCCAGGCAAGCTGTGCGACTCTGACCTCTTTGCTAAAAGGTATCTGTGGAAACACAGGGTTGTAGAAGTGGCTGTACCTCCTGCAAAAGGCTCTTGCTGTAGCCATAAAAGAACTGTTGAAGCTTTTAATCTGGCAGTTCCTACCCTGGGAAGCTGAGCTTGCGAAGCACAGCTGCTGTGCGAGCCCCCTCCAGCAGTGCTGAAAGACCTGACCCAGAGTTGGGTAAGAACAAACTCACATCGGCTGGGATGCCTTTGCTTGGGCAGCCACAGCTGCAGCAGCTGCCCCAGAGCAGGAGCTCAGAGCCTCCTTAACCCCATCCTCCTCAGGCAGAGCATGGTGGTACCTCAACAGGTACAGCTCCACAAAGTGGCTGCAGTAGAGGGGCTTTATGCCAGCCACGGGGGCTTTGACTTTGGCTTTTTCCTTAGGTTCCTTATCTGATGCTGCTGTGGACAGTCACTCACAGTGGAGTGAGTCTGCAATTCACTGCAGGACCAAGCAGAAGTGTTTGGAAGAAAAAGGCTGCTGAATAGCCTGTGCTGCCCTAGTCTGGCTGCAGATCAAGCCTGAAACCACGCAGGGAGAACTTGCCTTCATATTACACAGCTCTATCCCTGGAGCCCTGAGATAAACAGGATGTTATTTAAATGGAGGACTAATATGTAACATGCATTGATTTTGGAGGGAAGTTATTTATTCAGCATTTCAGCATATG
>NW_010206455.1:83348-119556 GCF_000695765.1 Mesitornis unicolor | reverse complement strand
AGCAGGGAGAGGCTTGTGCTGTGCTTCCAAAACACTCCCCAGACGTCACCCGGAGTATCATGGCAAGAATAATTAGCTCCCATGTCTGTTCATCTGGAAAGGCAAGGGGTCCATACGGACACTACAGGTGTAGAGGGCAACTGCTGTGTTAGAGAAAGCAGAAGCAGGCTGACTGATGAGAAAAGCATGATTCGCCTTTCTGCTGATAAATGCAAAGTTTCTTCCAATTATAAGAGTTTTGTGCTGTTTGCTTTTGTTTTGGTTTGGTTTTTTTTTCCAGATAAAGCGTATACTGGAAAGGTTTAAATATTTAAATGAAATTGCTTCTCCACAGTTGCTCTCTGTGAACAGCAATTAAATATTCTGGCAGGAATACAAGTGATAAATACAAATTGTGTTTCGTATGCTATTTATAGAAAAATAATTTTAAGGTTTGTATTCACAGAATAAATCCCATTTTTAACAGTCACTCATATCCTTTCAGAAAGAAGAAACCACACCTTGTGACCCATGTCACTTGATTTTTTAAAGTGTTTGCAATGCATGGGCAGCAAATGAACAGTAGATTAAAAAATTACTGCTGAGATTCTACTAATGACTACATTAAATATTATGATCTCTGTTCATAAACAGAAGCAAAAAAATTAATCAAGTACATTCATTATGAAATGTTTTAGAGCAATTCTTTGGTTTTGATGAAAAGCATATTCTAATGCCTTTGAAGATATGTAAACATATGCATCAGTTAACAACATGTACCCCCTATGGTACGATTCCATACGATTGCATACCATGCAACGTGAGTGTTCTTCATGCAAATAATTCACAGTTTCAGCCTGAATTAACAGGGGTGTACGTGACAAGCAGCATACCAATAGCAGAAAATATTGCAGAAGATTTACTGCAAGGGGAAGAAAGGACTGTAACACAAACCAATAATTTCTTCACTTAATCCAGGAATAAAGATAAAAGGAGAAGAGAAAAATACAGTTAACAGTCTTCCCCAGGGTGTTTGAGTGAAGAAAGTGCTGAACTGTGAATCAGAATTGAATAGACAGAAACATTAACTCCTTTCAGAAGGATGTTTGCCTTACAGAGATCAGATATTGTAATAGCACAGAGCTGGCTTCTTGCCTATAATTTGCAGCATGCAAATGAGTATGTTCCTTTCTCAGCAGCTCTGCAGTAAAAACACCATGAAATCACAGAAATACATGCAAGAATCCTTTAAAATGACCACTGATGCTGCTGTCAAACACTAGAAACGTCTGATGCTCCATTTGTGGAGCTGCAGATAAGGGCCCTCTGTTCCAGACTCACTGTTGGTGGAAGCACCAGCAATCAATACCTTTAAAAACTGGGCTCAAAGAGCCGTGAAGCAGGCAGGTACCAGACAACTCTTAAAAAAAAATAAATATCTAAAATACCTACATGCTATTGACTTGAAAGGGAGCAAGGATGTGTTTACATGGTGGATTGCAGAGGAAAGTTACCTCTGTTTGCTCTGAGTGAGCTCTGGTTTGTCGTGCTGAGGACCAGGATGTCTCAGCCCATGCTCTGCCACATCCAGACCCTTGCAAGCCTGAGCTAGCTTGTTTTGGGAAAGCTTTGATAGTGAGACTTTATTTGCAAACAAAAACTGTTCTGAGGATATTCTTCTGCAGCTGCGCCAGTTAAGCATGTTTAAACACTCAGGACTGCAGAAAAGCTGTGTTTCAGATAGGTCTTCTAATCTGAAAGACCAACAAATAGCTGGCCACTCTCAGTATGGAAGAAAAAAATGCCTTTTCTGTTTACCAACTTTGTCAAGACTGAAGTCGCCACTACATTCTCTGCCTCTGTCAAGTATTGGATATTAAGGTGGAAGGAAGGACGTTGCAGAGGAAGTAGCCAAAATGTGTGATTGCCAGTTTAACCATGTATCTGATTCACTAATACAATCTTTCACGCTTGTACTGTAATTGCCTGCAGCCCTCTTGATTTCATCAACATCATAAACCAGTATTTGCCTTACATTTAAATGACATATCTAGGACTTCTGAAAGGCACATAAACTTATTTTCCATAAGCTACTTCTAGCATATGTCCTCTCCGCTGTCCTGTCAACACCATCACAGAGTCATTCAGAGTGGAAGGTACTTTGGGAGGTCTCTTATCCAACCTCCTGCTCAAAGCAGGGCCGACACTGAATACCTTGTCAAGGTGGCCTGACAAGGCTATCACTCTTCCACCTTTTTTGAGAGGAGTAGCACATGTCATAATGATTTAGCTGGCTTCCAGTTGTAGATCACCAACTCAAAGACCACCACTGCATTCTTATACAGCAAGGGCTCAGTGGCCTATGTCTGAGGTCACCCTGTCCTTCCACAAAGACAGGCCAATTGTGTAATGAGAGATGAAAACTGTGATTATCTTAGCTAGATAACCAGTACTTTTAGCGAGATTGGAACTGCTGACTGAAGCAAAAGATTCCATAATCTCAATATCCAACCATTTAAAATGAATATAAGCAGTCCAGTAGATACAAACATAGCATAACTCAGATTAACAGCAAGCTGGTTTTCATTCCCAACTGTACCTTCACAGTAAAGTGTCTTTTACAGAGTCGGTCACAGAACACCCTTATCCATTTCCCTTTTCAGAGGCTTTACCACTGCATGCAAATATTTCAGGGATGGGAATGGCTTCGATGTTTATTCAACATGAACATGCAGGAAAAGAGAAAATAGCAGACGTGAGACCTTTAGGACAGCCACTGTGAATTCACTGTAGGTCTGGGAAGACTGTCAATACTGAGGGCTTGTGGCAAAATGCTGTGAAAATACAGGAACAAAATCAATTGCAGCCAGAATTTTTCCCTCCCAGTACACATGACAAAATTATTTACAAGTGGCTTATTTAAATCTAGCCAGAAGTCAGCTATTTCAGGGCCCTATCGAGCAGAAAAGATCCCCTGTGAGTTGAGGAAGGTCACAGATCCAGTTACATCACCCAGCTGGTCTCTCTGACAGAGGGTTTGTAACACTTGCTCTACCTTGCTTTTGTTTCAATGTGGGTGGCTTGTGACAGTGGGTTTTTACTGTCATTTTTTTGCTGGCGCTGTCTAGAACTTGCTCTATCCTGACACAGCCTTCCACATAACGATGATAAGCACAGTGTTAAAAAAAAGAGAGAGAGAGAGAACAACATATCTTATCTAGCAGCAAAAAAAAGTCACTAAGACCACTCTTTTTTAAACCCTCATCTAACCTAAAGCTAAAAAACTGCTTTAAACACCACCCACACTGCAGTCATGGATTTCCTGCTCGGCACCTCTCCATAATCTCAATGCAAACTACCGCAAAGGCTGGCAAGCTAATAGCTGATCTGGCTCCATGCCAGCCTGATTTTGCCTGTCCCCTTTGGAAGTCTAGGGCATCTCTGCATTAGCAAGCAGCACAGCGTAATTGGAATGGATCTATACAGTGAAACGGTGGGTGCAGAGGAGCTGAGGGACACCATGTACACATTTTAAGGATTTTTGCTTCAAACTAGCTCTTGTTTGGGCCTTGCACAGAATGCCCAGTAGTTGGGGTATAGCAGGTGCCTTGCTGGACCCCATCTCCTGGTTTCATCAGAGGAGCATCCAGTTCATGTGCTTCAAAACCACTTCACACAGAGAATGCAAATACAGTAAATGGGACAGGATATTTGCTTCCTGAGTACACTCCCAATCTGAACTAAACTGCTAATGCAAACACATCTTTGGATGTCTTAGAAGTGATCTAAGTCTGGGGAGATCCTTTGAGTAGGAAGAGAGTCAAACTGTAGAGTTAATAAAAGCATCATTCACTGCTCACACTGTCTGTACAGGGTTAAACAGCAGACTGTTAAGTCTGATGAACCACTATGACTGCTAATGAATTTTTTTCCTTCTCTATTGGAAAAGGTAGGACCACCGACTGCTTTCTGTTACATAGGTAAGTCTCTCAAAGAAAATCAAATTAGGAAATGCCTGCCTTTCTGTAATTTGAAATTTTAACAATGAAAGTTTAAAAATAACTGATTTTGAAGTCATTTGACATTATGAGCCTTTTCTGTCACGCTTTGATACTAACTGGCTTCTACAGCATATTTGGCTCAGGCCATCACTGCCAGAGATTGTCATCTTCCAAGCTTGTCCATGGAGGGACGCCTGTTCTTATGATGCTTCATGAGTCAGGAGTGGTGCTCTGGGGACAGCACTGTGCAGCTTCATAGGGGAGATGTTCATTGCTGCCAAATCACAGACACCACAAGCACTGTTTTCCAAAAAGCTGAGTCCTCTGTTTAAACTCCTGCAAGCTCACTTCACAGTCAGCTTGATGGACATCCAGAGAAGAGTGTGCCAGAAACAGAGTCAGAAAAACACCCCAACGTACAGGCATGACCCTCACTGCTCGAATATTGCAAGAAAGGTGATGAGATATACTACTGTCTTGGGGTTGTTTTTTTTGCTTGGTTGGGGTTTTTTTGCTTGTCTCCATTCTGAACACAACAAAGCACGGTTTTTATAGGGATAAATGGCTTTCACAGGGATGAAAACTCAGGCATTTTTATCAAGGAGCGTATGCCTAATCAAGCTTTGTGGGGAGGTTTTTCACAAGCAGTTAGGGAGCTATGTTACCGACTTCAGGGCAATAGCTGTTTTCTCTGGAAAAAGTTCAACCTACCTCTCTAATGATTGAGTTCTGGTTCTGCAACAGAAAATACAGGGGCTTGATGACTATACAAGAGTCCTCACATAATTCACTGTGTATCCCTTTTTTATCCCTGGCACTCCTCATCCAGATAATCAAAGAACTGAGACTGTAATGACTGTGTCTGAATAGATTCTTTCTTTTTAAGCTTCCAAATTTCTCATCAGTATAACTTATGCTTGTGCAGGACTTGCCAGCTTTTTTCATGTTTTAAGGGGAATGTGCATAATGGAGAGTGCTCCCTCTTACTCATGGCTCTATTGTAGAGCCTGTACAAGCACTGCCCACTCATTCCAAGCATCTTTTGCTCTGACGTAATGTGCTCAAAGAATTACACTTGAAAAAAAACCCCAACATTTAATGAGCAGTTCTAAGCATATGAACTTTAACAACTGTACCCATGTATTGTATGCAGTCTTTGAGGTTTGGGTGCCCTTAACCCTTACTGAAAAAATATGAATTTGCAAACACAATCAGCCCTGCTGCAATGTGAAGGAGCATATAGTCAGAAGATGCTATCTTTCCATCAATTTATTTGGAAAATCTTCCTGCAGGAGTTCAGTTGCTGTGCCCCATTAAACTGGCAGTGGTTGCCTTGCTTTACATAGCAGCTCAACAGCCCTCAAAGTATCCAGAGAGTCTTGGAGACCAAGCACAACAGCATCACCCCAAGCAGGACCACTGTGCATGTGGAGCTGAAGCTGCCGCCCCTCCACTGCTCCTGAGAAGGCGCTGATTTGGATTCCAGCTGCATTGTCTATTCCAGGCTCAGGGGTTTTTTTTCTTGTCTTTCGAGAGGGGAAGATGGGAAAAGGGAAATATTTATGAATATGGTGCTATATTTGCTACCCTTTTTGTGCCTCTGTTTCTGTTCCCTCTTTTTTCGGTCTGCCCAGTTCCTGTATTCACCTGCAGCATCCAGAATGAGGGGGAGAGCTGACCCCACAGCAGTGGCCCATCTGCTTTTGAGTGCAAGGAGGAGAGAAGGGATGGGTTTACACTGATAAAGAAACTATCCAGATTTCTGGCATTGATTTCAATGTGCTCTGGAATGCACTAGACTTTTCACTGAAGACCTGCAAAGACAAGGTCTCTATTCAAAAGGATTTCTAGCATAGATTTAAAACTTGCCTTGATGAATGAAGATGACAAAGAGTAATGAAAAGGAAACAATGAAGGAGGAAAAGATACACAAACCTTATGATCATATGGTTAATGAAAACAGACATATCTTTGGGCTTATCTTATTTTGACTCTTATTTGATTATTTGACTCTTATTTGAATCTTATTTGATTAAATAATTCACAAAAAAAACCCCTGCCATTACTGAAAGACCCAGAGAAGACTTTCAGCTGCAGTCCAGTTCCATAGGAAAAGACACTTCTATTCAAGTGGAAAGGAGCCAGCTGAACCCAAAGCTTTACAATTCTTGAAGATCTGGATTGAGCAAATTTTAAGTAAGTTTCCTTCCACACTGCCACTCAGTAAGTTCTAGTTTTACACTAATTTTAGAGATAAAAAAACACAGACTCAAAAAAACACCCTCAAACTAATATGTATTTGGCTGAAGACTTGTCTTTAGTGAAACTGGAAGCAGAATCCAAGCATAATGACCATCAGCCCTCCTAAGTTTTGGGCAGCCTCTTTTGGCAAATAAATACAGTGAGACACACTTTAAACAAACATTTCCTAGGCTGTGACCCAACTTACATACAATACCATTAAATCTTGAATAATTTATCCAAAGTACAAGTTCATTCTTTAAAGACAAACATACCACGCAGTGTAATGGGAAATTAGCTTCATAACTTTCAGGATGTTTTAAATGCATTTGTGAAATAAATACATGCTTACAAAAACAGCTGAGGATTCTTAAAACTTTTCAGAGGATCAGCATTCTTTGGAGAAAGAAAATGCCCAATTCCTTTCTTCACTTTCTGAAGTTCACTGAAGTTCTATGGCATTTTCAATCAATTATCTAGGATATATTTGAAAATATATCATTTGTTGAAATGCTACTTAGATTAGTTTAATTCAAAGGTCAAACTATTTTCAATGTTTAACTAAGTCATTTCAAAGCACTTCTTATCATTAAGGACACAGAAGTGTGAGTATTTAAAACCATATTGCCCTTGCAAAGTACGCATATATTTAAATATTTATATTGCCATTAACTTAAAATATGAGGTACAGATGTATTAGCTTACTCACTGAATCACGGTAAAGATTCCCAATGGGTTTTCATAAACGTCCATTGTGTTTAAAGTTGATGGGAGCAGTTGGCAAAGGGAACTGCTCCAGGGACTCGGCAGTCTTGGTCAGCGAATCTGTGTCTCTTCTCTTGCTCTACCCTTTGTATACATACATACATGCAGACAAACCCTCCTCTGTACGTCTTGCTCAGCTTCACCCCGTTCGGCTTTCCATGTCAAATCAGCTATCAAACCGCTGATGTTGCTGCTGGTTAGGAGCTACCAGAGGCACTGACCAGTGGCTGGGGACACAGGGGGAGTTCTGCTGCAGCGGCGCTACCACATGTCAGTCCATGTCAATGCCACTGACGAGAGGATCAATGTGAAAATTGTGGTCCCATGGTCTGGGCTGTAATGATTTAATGACAGTTTTTGAAACTGTTGTGCAGCTTCACCTTGAAACAAGCCTTGAGATTAACCTTAACAAATATTTTAAAAGCATTTTTATGCAGCCTGTTGTTAAATACAGCAAATGTAATGTGTTATTTCAGTCTAATGTTAATGATGTGTCAGTGTCTTCTGGTGTAAGCAAGGACAGCCACAGTTGTGCTTCATTTTCCTTGCCTTTGCCAGGATTAGTACTCATATAATAGAATATGACTTTTGGGTTTGTAATGAAATACAGTTTTCTTCTACTGATGCAAAAAAGAAGTGACAGTAAGAGAAAGACTTTGTCAACTAAATATCACAGAATGAGCAGCACAAACCAGTTCACTGAACCCAATGAGGTGTTCAGAAGCAATGGTATAATAATTTTCAGTGCCTCAGTTTTCCTCTGTTCAACTGAAAACCTCTGATTTTCAGAGGAGGATCTCAGAATCACAGTATGGTGATGGTATGGTAATGGTTTGGGTTGGAAGGGACCTTAAAAATCATCTAGTTCCAATCTCCCTGCTGTGGACAAGGACACCTCCCACTACCCCAGGTTGCTGAAAGAGAATGCCTTTAGTTTTTGAAAAGCAAATATTTTTAAATCTTACACCTCCATAGCTTACAAACATCTTACAAACACCTGTGAGAAACACAATTTCTTTATGTAAAGAAACAACTTTTCCTTACCAATCCACACTGCATTTTAAACACAACTCTGGTAAGACAGTTTCTGAAGGAATAACAATCTTTTCCCCAGTGATTCTGCATGAAGAAAACCTTCCGTTGAATAACTCTGAAGACAGCTGAGGACATCAGAGGGATGGCTCCTTCTACTTCCTCCCTCCAGCCCCCTGGGGCCCCACTCCAGCATGGCTTTGCTTAGGGAAGGAGCAAAGGCAGGTGATAACAGGGGGTGACAGGCTTGTGGGAAGCTGGAGCAGAGCGCACCAGGCCTTACTCCCCAGACTGCAGTGGGCAAGAGGATCCTCTGTGTCCAAGTAGACAAAACAGAGCAAAATGACAGGGTAAGATTGATTAATCTGGTCATCAAGCCAAGAACCAGTGCTGTGGGTCTTGAAATAAAAGGCAGCTGGCATGGAAATGGTTGTGCTGAAAGTAGTTACATAGCACCCTCATTTCTACCAAACGAGACCCATCTGCTCTCCCACAGCTCTCTCCTCGGCTGGACCAAACTACAAAGAAGTGCGGTCTTTCCCAAACACTGGTATAAATGTGGCATTTAAATAAATATATTAAATCGGCATAATTCCGATCCTAATGCTGAAACTTATTTGATTTCTGGCAATGGGCAAATTGCTAACAGACATTGAAGAGGCAACTTCTCAATCATAGCTACTGATATTCAGTATTCAGCCTGAGACATGATGTATTTTCATGTATTTTCCTGTATTTTCAAAATGAGCATCATCCTGAAGGATTAGCTACAAATGATCATTGTCCCTAAAACTCAGGTACAAGTTATCACTAATTGTCTTCTGTAATCAGCAGCCACTTTTGAAAATACAAGTTTTCATCTCAAACTCAGCAAGTGTTTTTTTGAGATTTTCCACTGATTTGACAGGCTTTCAAGAAGCTATTTAAGCTGTGTTAGTTTCCACATCTCCAAAACAGGGGGAAAAGCTTATATATCTAAAAGATTAATTAGACAGTATTCGTAGAGCAGTTTGAAGGATGATGAAGGTAGTCAGCCCATATAGTTTTCTCACGTGCAATTAAGCTAGATAATCTAATCACTTACACTCGCATGCTTTCTCTCCATTGCACATGCTTTAACTGGATCTTTTCCTCACTCATGTTTCAGATTCTCTCTTATTCTGCACAGCAGCCTTTCTCATCCTCCTCGCTATGTAAGGCATGCTGCTGAAGTTATCCATGTACCATTAGACACTGAGTTCAAACGCATTACTCTGAAGGAATTCAGGAGACCTTTTTCAGAATATCCTAATACAAAATGAGGTAGGTCCAAGAAGTCAGCCTTCAACATGAGCAGTTTCCCCATTCTGAACTTCCTTGTTCTAAAATCCCAGCAAGAGGAACACTGAAAGAACTAGGGTGGAAAAAAACAGGGCATATGTTAATTTATTTGCTTTTCTCAGTGCATCTCTTGTGAATGAACCAATACAGAAATAAACCAGTATTTAACATAATCCTTTCCTCTCACTACACTTTTAATAGCATCTTGAGAAACATGTACTGAACATTTGGGGCCAGATGCTCATCTGGCATGAATTGATGCACACACATTGAAATCAGTAGAGCAAGAATGATTTATATACAGTAGAACTTATGACAACTGGTCCTTAATAAAGGGTTTCGTAGGTTATGTAACTGGTAATTCCAGTACTGGATTTGGTTTTAATACGATTGACTTCGTCGAGATGAACATGTCTATAACATTAACCTTGGAAAAGATGCCACGCTATTTCAAAAAAATAAAAGGACAAAAATCAACTAAGCCCACAATAATGGTGGTCCTAGAAATCACAACAAAGCAAATTCATCCTTAATGTCATGTCCAATATTTTTCCACTTAAACTGGAAGAATAGGACCCATCTTACCAAGTGCAGATATTTTAACCCCCTCATCCAAGGCTCTTAAAATATCAAAGAACAGAATAAGGCACCTATAGAATGTAACGCATCTCAGCTTCATAGAGATATGCTTGGGTCCAATGAATCCCATCATAAAAGTAGGTATAGCCATCTACACTGAGGAGAGGTTATGTTACAGTGGAGCCAAGCACTTAATTTTAGTCTCCGTCAGTTTCACTCCACTGGCTGCAACATGGTTTCTAAGGAGAAGGTGTCAATACCATTTTGTAAAGCCAAAGGCACGCTTACTAAATAAATGAATACATAGACTATCGCTGATAAGTTGCCAATTTGACTGTACTGCTAGAATGAAGGTTAACTACTGCTTTATAGCAATTATTACAAAATGAGAACTTTATATGTTGTGTCAGTGACTCAGGTCTGATGGCATTTCAATACATAAAAATTACTATTTCAGTAATCAGTGGGTCATGTACATGTACGGTGACAATACCGTAGGACAATTACTAAGTGTCATGATAGGGAAATTCAGTTTGGAATAAAACCCAGAAATATTGAGAACCCTATTTAAGGGTGAGAAAGGGGTGATTTTTTCTACACAATAGCAAACCTAGACATGCTCTTGAGCTATAGTTTCACTTGATCTTGCCAAAAACCCTCATAAATAGGACTCACCTCAACTAACGTCAGACGTCTATGGTGCAGTTGCCTGTCTGTGCTCGTCACCCACCACTTGCTTTCACAAAGGCTTCTCGGATGTGATTCATCTGACCTAATTCAGCCGCCTGCTTTACAGATAAGATGAATAATGCCTAGAAGTGCCCAAATCTCTCTGTGACTACAAGAGAAACTCACGGTGACAAGCTGAGAGACAGATATCTACAATGAATCAGGTGGACCCCAAAGTGGTGTCTTTACCAATTTCTATCTGTCCAAAGTATTCAGTATATGGTACTGCAGATGGCAATACTTTGTTCCCAGCAAAGAAGAGCTAGAGCTGAAGGAGCAACTATGGACTTCAAGTGAACTTCACTTCAAGTGAAGGTTTGTGCCTCAGAGCCTCCCTTGAGGCTCTATATTAAAATCGCAGGAAAGCAAGGTGCAAGCTGGTCTTTGGTGTTACACTGGTCTACCAAGCTGCCAGTACCAAAACTTGCTGTCCTGATGCAGCACTCCATAAAATTATGCTTTCCAGTGTAACTGAACCTGGCCTTTCAGTGGTTTGGAAAGAAGTTTTTTTGAAGAAAAGCTTTCACATGTTAGAAAGTATAGTTTTATCAGCAATTATGGGAAAAACATGCTCTGGCAAGAGAACAATAGAACACTTTTTTTTTTTAAAAGCCCAACACCTTCCCCCAAATCCCAACACATTAAGACCCACACACTGAGTTTGGGCAGATTACTGATATTTCAGGTAGACCACAAAGTCCAGCAGGACTCCTCTTCCCATTGCTTATCATATTTTCCACCTATGTCAAAACTTTTCAAGTAGTATTTCTCATTTGCAAAGTGGGCTACTCCTCTCCTTACAAGCTCATCTCCAGCCCTGGCCATTAGTGAAAGGAACTGAGATGTGGAAAAGACAGGGGTGAGTAACTGTGGGCAAACTGGCAGAGCTGGAGTTGTGGTCACATCCCAAACTCACTTGAAAGAGTGGGCAGAGCTAGAGGAGAGCAGAGATGGAGCCAATCTCATGTCTATTATTCATTTGGAATTGCAGTGCTTTTGTTTAACACTCGGCTTATGTTTGACTTGTATTTATTGATGTTTGCATTAAATCAAGTATTTTTTCTGCACTCATGTTATATCAACAAAGCTATATAAAGCATTTTACATCCTTATCAATATTCTTTCTGTGCTACTATTTATGCTCTTAAAACCAGTAAATAGATCAGTAAAAAAAGCAAACAAGCTGTTTTTCAGGTGCACTACTGAGTTGCAACAAGTGTTATTGCTATGCAGGTTCCTTAGTTACTGGGAAAGGTAAAACCAGAAGAAAAATTTAAATTGTATTTTTTCCAACCTTGCACCTGCCAAATAAGATCCTACGACACAATCCCATGAGCAGAATTAGATACAACTCATTGTGAATGTGCATGGCAAAAACAATCTGGGATACGTGAAGGAAAATGAGAGAAGCCTCAGTACTGCCAGAAGTGTTTAACAACTTTTTTCTGTTTTAGAGCCTGAGACATACAGAAATCTCAAGTAATAAGTAACTTAGACACATTCCTTACTGCCTTGAACAAACAGAAACTGACACCCTACCGGAAGCGAGGGACTGTGACCCAAGAATTCATGTCCCACCAGAAGATTTATATCCACCCCAGCACATTTTGGCACAAAGTTGCTTCAGCAACCGGGAGAAACAGATTGTGATCAAGGTTAAGCGGCTCACAGATGGTTTTCAAATGACTGACAAAGCAGGTGTGCTTGAAATAAAGCTGGGGCCAGTCACTGTCTGTCCCTTTCAGTGGCTACTGGCTCCTTCCAGTGACTGCACTGCTGTGGCACCTGAAATGTGCACCCAGAGCCGTGACACTGAGGAGGTCAATGTCCTTTTCTCCTGTGCTGCAGGACTGTTGCACGGGCTCACACCTTGCTGACTGCTGAGCACAGAGCCCGAGCGTGGACATGTTACATCAGTGGTGACGAGCAACATTCCTCTTTTGAAAATGGCTAATGAACAACTCACTCACATTGCAAACACTTCTTACAGACAGTAATCGGGCTAAAGGCAATATACAGAGAAATTATGCTTTGGAGTTCCAGTAGCCCAACAAGCCATAATTAAAGATCACCTGATCCAGACATGGCAATACCCCAAGCTTATTTATTTTATCATTATACTTAATTTCTATCAAGGACTTCCAATGAGCCATATTCATCATTTCTGTTTAGACGTCACAATAATGACTGCTGTGGAAGATAGATGGCATTAAGAATGATGTTCTTAAACTCATGCATATTCAGAGTGATGTAACTCAGCTTTGTCCTTCTGTCTGCTAGGAAAAGGCATCTTTCTATTTTATAAATATGATAGTTTGTAGCAACTAAGAAAACCAGACAAGTGATGTCCTCCCAGCCAGATGGGATATTCCAAAAGCATCATTAAGTAACAAAAGGGAAACCATTTCAGACAAAGATGAACACAAAGAAAGGCAGTGATGAGTTGAACAATTGCACCGATTAAATTACTTATAAGGGATTGTGAGA
The DNA here is from genome assembly GCF_000695765.1 of Mesitornis unicolor. NCBI lineage: Eukaryota > Metazoa > Chordata > Aves > Mesitornithiformes > Mesitornithidae > Mesitornis > Mesitornis unicolor. The sequence goes on along the minus strand of NW_010206455.1, from coordinate 106,423 downwards.
AGTCCCATAGGCAAATTTCCTTGCAACCAAAACCTGAGTAAGATGAAGGAGAAACTTCATTTCCAAGTCAGTCTCAAATCCAGGGAAGGCAAATTTCAGGATAGATGGAGATGCTTCACATGCTGGAAGGCTGTCCTACACAGCCTGTTTTGGCAGTCAGTTTGACAGGTCAATCTACTAACCAGAAAATGCTTCAAAGCCACACAGAAATCATTGGCAGCAAAATACATCTTAGACAAGTATTTAACTTCTCTGTAGCTGCTTTTTAATGGAGTGGATAATTTCTTACAACTTTCATTTTAATACCATTTTTGCTCCTTATGCTTTTTTTTTTTTTAGTATAAATGCATTGTTGGAAAATGCCACCCCATCTTCATGAGGGCGATGATCTTGAGTATGGGTGTTGGGCTCACCAAAGCCAACTTCCCAGAGCCATCTACAAGGTGACTGGAGCGCAACAAGCACTCCTTCATCAAGTCACACAGCTGCCTAGAGACCTGGTGGCACAGGGGACACATACTGGCCACAAGCTGGACTTCACTGGTCAATGCTGCTTCTTCCACATGGCTTTTTGGTCAGTGTCTCAGTCAGAAAGAGTCTTTCAAATGTGAAGAGGCTCCATTACAACCAAACACAGCAGAGGATAAGAGAAGCATTTCTCACTTTATCTCCTTCATCTCTTTCCCATCCCACAGCAACCAAGAGACAGCATCGAGGTTTTCTCTCATGCATCTGTATATGGCAGCACCTTCTGTGGAGGAAGGAGAGGACCTTTTTTGCATGTTTCTCCTCTCTAACTCTCTAACTCTTCAGTAGAGCATTTTCATATTAGCTCAGTTGGGTTGGTTCCTATTTTAGGTAACCGCACAAGTGCACACACATTTGCTAGGCCACCTCCCACCAGCACTAAAAGCCCTCTGCTGCACACTCCTCCTTCTCCCACTCATTCCTGCACTTGCCTGGGAAGCTATTCAGGCAAGGCAGCAGCTGAAACGTAATCTTTCTTTAATTGCTAAAAGCTGCGTGTACCAGTAGAGATGTACTATTGTAAATATACGTGAGCACTGACCTCAATGCTCTTTAGCTTAAGTAGAGCTCACTTGCCAGGTCTCATCTACATAAATACTGTTTTTTCTGTCTGCTAAACATGAAAATGTTTTAGCTGTTTTTAACAGGGGATTCATGACTGTGCAAGGACTTATCTTTGAATCACTGCCTATTACTCTATTAAAGTATCTCCCTCTTTTCTGCTGATAGGGCTGATTTTCAAAACCTGTTAGCAATTTGAGCAGCTCTACTGTGGGATGAAGAAAGAAGTATCCTTTACAAAAATTGCGCAGCAGTTCCTTCCCAAAATCATTCCCACTGGAACAGCTGTCTGTGGGCACCTTAGATGTGAGAAGTCTGGAATTACAGACTTTTCTGAGATTGTGAACTCTCTCTCTTTATTATTGTGAGAAATTATTGCAAATTATTGTGGGGAAAAACTACTCTGAGGTTGTAGGTCTCTGCTCAAAATTGTATCCATGCTTGATCTATGCATCTTCTTCTTTTTTTCCCTATATATTCTGTTTATATGCAACCTAGTTTTCTCCACTGAAGGTTGTGAATAACAGATGTAACCTTATCGTCCTTACTGACTTCACTGAGCTATAATTGAACACCGCTTTCGGTACGCTCTCAGCAGTGTTGCTTGTATACTGCAAGTCATCTAAGTACTAATATTGAATTTCTTCCATCAAAAACCAGCCCCTAGGGGCAAAAACAAACCAGAAATAATTAAATTCATCTAGTAAACCACAGGCTCATTTGAATAACATTGCCTTCTCTTAGTGCTGTGTGTACATACAGTAAGCATAGATCATTACAGCCTGGCATCAGCTCGAATGCCTGTGAAGCCAAGACTCTCTGTTTTGGCTTCACAAATAACAAGGGCTTTGAGCAGGAGAGAGAAGAAATCCAAGTTTCTTCATTTTTTCCCCAAGTACGTACTCTATTGCCAGGTTTTTCACACAGTGTTCTGCTTTCTGTTTGAGCTCCTTTTATATTGCACCAGTAATTTTTTATTGCTTCCAATCTGTCAGAGTGAAATGACAGTAGCCTTATGTCAAACCAGTTATACATCTGATTGAAATGCTTTCACGTTTCACCTGAAGCTCATGATTTTTCTTGTTTCTGTGCTGTTCACAGGATGGACCTGTTCATAGTTCATAGTTCATGCCTTCCCTGGGATCACTCATATCTATTGCATGTCTCAAAGGTACAGACACTTACCAACAATCTATGGGATTTCACTTTATATTTCTATTCAGTATGACACTGCTTCTCGTATGGATGCTTCCTGTTCACTAAGCTGTTCATCTTCCTATTTAATTTGCTACACCACATTTCTCCTAGCACATACAATAAGGTAGGCAGAAACCTTTATCAAAGGCCTTGCTGAAATTCAGGTCTGTATATAAAGTTCAGTGATGAATGCTTCCTCTTCTATCTTCCTTCAGCTCTTGATGTAGAAAAGTTTTTGCAGTCAAAGATTTAAGGAAAAGAGTCAATATGTACTTGAATATCGTGAAGTGGGATGCTTTCATTTTAAAAAATTCTTTTTCAGCTGTGCTACTTTCTATTTTGCGTACAAATAAAGATCATGAAGTTACATATCACACTGAAATATCAAATATGACTGTAAAATAATTCAAACAGAAGGCTCTGTAAGTCGTTTTACTAAACAATTTTGTATTGGAAACTGGGTGAGATGAAGGAGAATAATGCTTACAGAATCAGAGCAAAGGGAGTCTTGCCTCCCAGTCACAGCTCTGCACAAGTGCTTCAGTACGTAGCTGGATAACTCCCAACTTTGGTGTGTTTCAGTTTGTTTCTCCACAAAATGGGAACACGTACTCACCTGCCGTATCTCACAAAGGTAAAATATGTAAAGATTTTGTTCAAGGAATTTCATCAAAAGACACCAGTAAGTGGTCAGCACCATTATCTTTATCTTACTTAAAATTCTTGATATCAAGATAAGACAATGCAGCTTTTCACTTACATGTTATTCAGCTTATTTCACATTTTCCATTAGGTTATGTGTGCTTTGGATGGAATGGGTATGCTGCCTCAGTGACAAACTCCTTTGTTTCTCTGAGAGGTGGTGGGAGTGCTGCATACAACTACTTGCCTCTTCTTCTAGTCGGGACAAGTATTACAGGAAGAAGAATGACAGCTATCCTTTACTGAAGATCCAAAACCATTTTGGGTGGCGCTAGTGTCACATAAAAGCACAATTAACCAATGTCACCAACAATGATAAAGCCTTCCTAAGGACATGCACATTCACCACCTTGTCACAAAACAAAGAGCAATCGTCAAAGAAAAAGACACATTCTTATGCATAACGGTAGTCTTAGTTTATGGCCCATCATTTGTATAGCTATTTATTTTTAACAGCTGGTGAACAAATGACTTTACTATAATGTTGAATTTCTTTCACTTGCTGAATATATTTTCCCACAGAGGTCTGATCCAAAGTCAAATCAAAGTCAGTCCACATCAGTTTACAAATGAGCATTCTGCTGTACATTAATCCAAGGTCTGACTGACTGTGCTCCTACTGCTGCCAATGACAAATCTATGGTTCCAACTGGTTGTAAAGACAACCAACCAAAACTTCTAGTTGTCTAGAAATTTGGCAGAAGCTTGAATCCCAAAGCTGAGAGTATTCCAGAAGTTAGAGCTACATTTATATTTTTAAGACAGTATCCACGTGCGATATGATGTCTCTAGTATGCAAAATGCATCAGAGGAACATAAGCTGCTTTTATGGTCTGAAATAAATGTTAGATGGAAGAATGAGTTATCAAGTTTCATAATGACAATTTTACAAATCATTCTGTGGAATCCTTTCTTGAGCCTTATTTGCTAGAGCAAACTATATAAATCACTAGTGTATTATTCCAATGACACAGAATTGTTTAAAAAAAAAGTCAGAGAATTGCTTATAAAACTTTATGTCCACATCATCAGCGATCCTAAAACTTCAAATCGTTAAACTGTGTTAGAAACATTCATTCAGATATTCTAATCTACCTCTCTTTAGCTTTCCAAAGAGGACTGAGAAAGGAAGATTACCCAAAAGCCAGCTCTGTATCTCCCCTGCACTGTCATGATCCAGGTTTCTCCTTGAGGCAAGGTGCTAATGCCATGAGCCCTCGTCATGGCAGGGGCTAAAAAAGAGTGGGCCTGAACTCTCTGCCTCCTTGAACTGCTACTTGTTGCAGGACTGCAGTGACAGGAAAGCAGAGACTAATATAGTATATATCTAAATTAACTTGTAGAAACTCTACTTACCTTCTTTGTCTAACCACAGTTCCCTCTCTTTGCAAACCAGCACTTTGTTTTTCTGTATTTCTTATTTCTCATTAACATTGATTTTCTCCTGCTGGTATTAATTATCCTTCTGTATTTTTGGTGGTGCTGTATCTGAGTTTTACTTCTCTGCCATTCATAAGTAGCAGATATACCTGCTAGCCCTCCCAAGATTCATTGCAAGAATGCAGGATCTACTAATCTCCATTAATGGACGCATCCATACTGTGCCTATATGGCAGCTGTAGGACTGTTCAGCTTGCCTGCTATTCAGCCAGCAAGGCTCTAAGCCTCACCTCTAGCATGGTCAGAGCCACATACTTCAGTGAAGCCGCATGCTTGAGTGAAATAAGACGATTACTGTGTTCCCTGGTGTGTCCAGACAGGATGCCTGTGGGCAGTCTGCAATCTGCCAGGTTGATAAAACATGGCCTGGAAGCAGAGCATGCTATGTTGGCTGTTGTGCCTGAGATCATTCTTCCACAGAGAAGGACGATATTTCTTTGTCTACAAAAGATGCTATCTCATCTGTTTCTTTTCTTCAGATCTGCAGGCTGTTAAGAGATCTTGTGAAGGTATTCTAGGTATCAGTGACAGGATCTGCTGTTGTGTGAGGAACTCTCCTGCTTGCTTCACACTCCTCAAGTAGCGTGGTGATTAGGAGGAGATGTGTCTGTGTCCAAGGGAAATGCTAACACTCCAACTTCTGCTCATCAGAGCTGATGACAAAAATCTGCTTAGGCATATTGAAATGCCAATGTGGAAAACGTCAATTTTATGGTAAACATTCAAGGCTCCTTATCATTCCTACAGGAAAACCTTGCTACCCAAGACGGGATGAATGTGCAGAGACAACTGATTATTGGCAGTCACACCCTAAAAGACAGGCAGCCAGACAAGTATGCAATAAACAGGCACTAGCTGTTGGACATCACTTTTCTCATTCCCTCTAGGCCTTAATTTCTGCTAGATAAGTAGCAAGCCATGCAACAGCTTCCACAACACAAATGCTACCCCCTCACAAGATCATCCTGGTGCGCAAGATGGCAATCCCCTATTAGAGCTCTTCCTTGTGTTATGTGCCAACTCTCCCTTTCAGCCTCCAACACTTCTTCCCATCCCTCACGTTGTTCAGCTAAAGACTACTTACATGGAATAGTAACTAACGCCAAAATTCGCAACAGCCAAAAAAAATTCCTTTTAATAGTTTTAATAGCTTGCTCTGCTTTGCTGGCTGTAAGTGGAGCTGATATGTGATAAGCTCGGTAAAATTTTCTGCAGAAACCACCTTCTGACAAAAAATTCGTATTTGTTGCTGAACAAAAATTGAGACCCAAAAGCATCGCTTTACAAAAAAAAAAGGACGGGGTGTTGTCATTTTCTTTTTATTTAAAAACTACACACTGGAACTGAACATTATTGGTTTTAGGCTGAAAACCAAAATACTTTGGATGAAGACCAGAACATTTCAGCTGAGCACTAGCTCATGCTTCATCACTGTGGTTAGCAGATGTGACTGGATCCACACAGGGAGTGAATTTGTTCAGCAAAATTTGACATTTTTCTGCAGTCACATTTCAAGTAGAAGAGAAACCCTTTGAAAAGGCAGTGATAGATTAAAAGTAAATCATCTCTCATTTGCAGAGGAAAGCCAGGTATGTGCACGTAGAGTGGAACTGGAAATAGGGCTCTGGCGGGCTTTCCCTGGTTTTTCTCCTCCTTGCCTCATGCAGTCTGTCAGTCTCACCGCAGGAGAGAGCGGTCAGACCTGTTGGATAATGAGCATGCAAAAAGCTGTCACTTCAAATCTTTTTTAGAAGTGTATTAGCTTTTGTATACAGCTCCCCCCTACCACCTGACAGAGAAACACATTTGGTAAAGGCCTGGGCCTCTGCAAAATACAGTGATTCCATGCACTTGAGACACTCAGTTATTTAAAGGTTTACTGTCTGTGGCAACCTATAAAAAGCTCTCCACTTAACATGCCCTTCAAGATAGGAGCCAGAGGAGTTTTAAAAAATTCAGGAGGTGCTTAAAATTTCAATCATTCAGTATATCTTATATTGCTGTCCTTGTCGTGCAGGTTGAAATAAAGACTGGTGTGTTTGTTGTTACCTCAGTGCATGCAATTCATGGGGGTTAATTTGCTATATTTTTGCTGCCAGCCGGGGATACTTTCATGCTTTGTGTACAAAATGCTCTGACCATCTTCCTGACTCCAGATCTTGGGAAGTGCCACGCATGCCCAAGCCCTGTCCCCTCCCTGTGCAAGGGAAATCCAGCCACCTTGCCCAAAAACATCTGCAACCTGCTCGCTGTTTGGCTGATGGAGGAACAGCATGGCATGGAACGGCAGGGCACAGCACAGCACAGCATAGCATTGCACAGCATGGAATAGCATAGCATGGCACAGCATGGCATGGCACAGCAGGGAACTTTAGCTGCAATCACTTCTGAGTGGCACTACTCTAGGGAGATGCATCTGCTGTCATATATTTTACGTTACTGCTTGGGGAGAAAGCAATCTTTTTTTTTTTTCCTTTCTTCATCCTTTATTTCTTGCCTCTCCTTTTGGCAGTCATTTTCCTTTTAACCATCGTTTAATTTTGTGACAGTAAGGAATGCCTGTTCCAGTGGGGATGTAGTTGCAGATGCGGCTTGAACTCCACATGTCGGAGCTCTGCCACTGAGAGGGCAAAGCTCCTGCCGTAGCTGGGTTGTTGTTTGGCATTGCCAGTGAACAAAATGCACAGAGTAGATCGGAAACCAGTTTGCTTGTTAGAGATTGATATCCTTGCATCACCTGGGACCGGGCAGCTTCCTGGCGACTCCATGTAGTTGTTGTGAGTGCTCCAGATTAAGAGAGTACTAATGTGGCTGATTTACTTGTGCTTATTTAGCAATCAGTACCATTGCTGTTACCAACAACCTACGTAAAAGGCTGGTAAAGGCACAGAAATTCTACCCTTTCTCTAAAAAGAGTTATTTTCCCCAGGGCAAAGGGAGCTACTGGGATGTGTTACAGTTGGCTCCTAAACCTCTCTTCTGCTATGGCTGTGGCAGTGGTGGACTGTCAGGGAAGTTTCTGAACTTACTCTGGGGTATAGTCCCTTGAAGACCGCTGCAGCTTCCATGCCCCATCCAGGCCCTTGTCTGAGCTCATTCAGAGATTGACATGTTCCTCCTTCTTCAAGAGATGTACAAGATGCTGCCCAACAGATCTCTCTTCTCTTTCAAAAGCAGCTTAAAGCTTATTCTCACAGCTACAAGGTACTCACAAGTGAACCCCTCAGGTGCCTCAACCCCAGGAGCTCCTGCATGGGATAAGCTGCTGCCGTGCCATGGAGGCAGTGGAGGAGTTGGGTACAGCACGGTCGAGGCAGAGGGGCCAGCCTTGAAGTTTTGGAAGGCTTTCTGGGATATCGTAATCCCATTCCCAACAGTTTAGAAAGGCTGTTGAAAGATCCAGTTTATTGCTTGGCAAGAGGTCCAGGTTTCCAAAATTCACCTAGTCCAGACCAATGCTCACCAAGGCCTGACAGACTTAAAGCACAACCATCTTTGAAACAGACTGTGAAAGCTTTTCATTTCCTTTTATTTTACTTTGGGAATTGGGTTTAGAATAAATCAATACCAACTCAAATGCTCCACAAACTGAGTGCCCGTTGAGCACAAGGAGCTGCTCCACAACTGGTGCAGACCCCTTCACCCCTGCTGCTGGCTCGCTCACGCTGTGATGCCATACAACATGCTGTAGTAGTAATACTCTTAACCTGTTTTATTTTTTTAATTGAACACACAAGCAGGACCTGGAAGAAAACGGTTTGGGGTGGTTGATTTTTTTCATATCAAAGAGCTGGGGTTTTCTGTGTAGGACTATAATTTTTTTGGTAATGGGCCAAAGTAGCGCAATATGCAATAATGGTTCTGGCATGTTTTCAGTGATTGTGGCAGAATTTATTTCACCTCTCATCATGAAGGAATATATTCTAGTGGCTAAAGAGTGTTCATTATTTTAGGCTTGAGTCAGTACAAATATACATTTAAAAAAGGAATATAACTAGCTTCAGCCCACACAAAGCCATGAAGCCAGCTGTCTTTTTTTTGCCTCAAATTCAAGTAGATCCTTTATAAACTGATGTGGAAAAAAAGCAGAAAGGGAAGTTTTAATTATATGCTACAATCAAGAAGGCATTTTACATCCCAATTGGCAGAGCTTTTACTGTGTATTTTAAGCAAGATGAAAATGACAGAAGAAGGCAGAAAAAAAACCCCAGCTTCTATACTAGTTCTCTGGTGCAAAGAACAGCTTGATCTTATTTATTTTATAGTTTTTGCAAGTTCTGATATTTAGAGACTGTCTTATCCAGGAAGAAGCACTAAGAAGTCTTAACCGTATTACAATGAATTATAAATTAATTTCCTGGAGTCATAGCCAAGACTCCTAGAGGGATGTTAACATCTATGCCATTTCTTTTGGCACCTAATGAGGCTCTGTTAGATCTTTCATCATTAATCTTCACAAAAATGAACGAGAATTACGGGGGAAGGGAAATTCTTTCAGTGTTCCCTTTATAACTTCATGCTATTTTACCAGAAACAAATAAAATATTATAGTTTTCTTTCTTAACTCATTTACTTTGGCAACTGCCGGACTTATCTAACAGCTCTTTTAATATATCAAAACCGCAAAATGGCAGGATCCAAGATTAATGCTCAACCCTCATAAAAATTGCATTTTGTAGATACACACCATTTGACTTCCCTCCCCTTCTAAACAGAAGACTGATCTAAATAATCAGTTCTTTGCACTTTACTACTTTTACTGTGCAAATTTATCGTCCTGTTCTTGATTAGAAAATAGGATTCGGTAACAAGCTTTTTAACTAGAGCTGCCTGTAGCTTTTGGACAGTAGATTTCGCACAAAGTAATTCCCTCCTAATTTCTCTAAGTTTTGCTGAACAGAGAATGAGCAATAACCGTAATCATAACTATTAGCTTTATGTATAAACAGTTTGCAATATTGGGTACTAAAGAATACTGGAGAGTTTGCTTCTCACATCTAGCAATTGGTAATGGAACTACAAAACTTTAAACCTGAGGTTTCCTGCTTTGGTAAGAGTCTGGAGCAAAAAAGGGTAATAGTGCTTTTGGGGATACGAGTAATCGCTGAAGAGTGGAGCTGTTAAGGTTTCCCAGCCAGTACTAGTAAATAGCACTACCCCTTTATTGAATGTGATTAATGAAGTGTAATGATTGCATAGATACACACCGGAAGAGCAATCATAATTACCATTGTGAACCAAGTTTCACTCTTGTAGTGTGGAGTACAGGGTATTTGCTAACTGCTGGTTGGCGCTTTAACTGATTTTAAATGGCTGAGATTAACTGAGCCATTTGAATTCAGGTTTCACATTTTCAGTCAGTATTCTTAATTCTCCATAACTGCCGAATACTCAGGACTTTGCTTAATTTGATTTAATGCTACAATCATTGATAATTCTTTAAATATAATTATTACAATCCTGGGTGAGATCTTATTTGTCCTCCCGTTGAAGTTAAGGCAGGTGGGCCTTCAGGTCCAGGGACTCATTCTCCCTTTTGCTTCCGCCTCACTGGCCAGGCCTCACTCTGCCATTCGGATCTGCCAGGCCTTGGAATACAGCTGCCTCAAGTACCACTGCCAACGCTAACTGCTAAATATTGCTGAGAGCTTGTGTCCTCCTCAGAAATCTATCATCATGGATACTGTCATCTATTACTTTACAGTTTAAAAAACACTTTGACAAGTAAGGAAAACAGAGATTTTTTTTTTTGAGAGGAACATTTAGACAAGGGACATTTCTGCCACACACAAAACCAAGACTTAGAAAATTAGACAAAAATAAAGCAACGTGCATGGAAAAATCCTTTCAGTGATACTAGCTAAAATGCAAAATGCTCTCAGATCAATGACTCCTAGAGGAATCACAGCCTTCTTGCCATTCTGGTGGCCAGAGGTGGCATCTTATTTTCACATGAAATGGTATGCTTTCTATTGCAAACCTGAATTACTTACTAATAAAACTGGGCTTTGTCCAAAAGAACAATATTATTTTGTTGCTATATATTTTTGTGAATGAGTTACTAAATCTGAAGAACTTCATAATGTTCAACTGGCAAAAAAATGAGGGCTAACCATATGTCTAGAAAACCTTACCCAAATAGTTGAGGGCTCCTCCATGCACTGGAAAATATTTTCTCCATTCTCCACTAAAGATCTTTTTTCTTGCAACTGTCATGTCTGGGTAGTTTTTTATGCCTGCGTACAAAACAGTTGACCTAATTTTACCTGTCTGGAATATAGGTGTCCTCAGGTACTTGTTGCTTGTCTAAGGTCCAATATATGCAACAGAGATGTACTTCCCATGGCCAGTGGTATCTGAATAACTGTTCGCCTTACCCAAAAGTTGCTGAAACACTCTAAAATTCCACTGACATTAAGGGGAACTGAGACATCTGTGTCAGTCACAGTGCTTCTAGATGCTGCAAGTATAAAATATAGTGGGAGATAGTGACAAACTTAAGACTCAAACAGGAAATCTCAGCCCAGATGTTCTTCAGCTTTGATGGTTTGCATCTCTCACTCACCAAATATCAGCATGCGGTTCCCTTCAGAACAATAAAGTCTGGGACGCTTACTAAAGAGCTGCAATGTTGCTTTTCAGAGGCCAAATATCTGGTTAGCTGTGAGTCACATCCCATCTATTGATCCCATGCCATCTGGAAGAGCAAGCTCAAATAGCTACCATCACCTGTTGTGTAACTTTGATAAAGTCAAACTGTCAAGATACTTCAAGTCTCTGACTGTGTAACTGTGAAGAATACTAGTTGGCCCCAGGAACATGGGGAACACAAAGAATAAGAATTTGTTATCCCAGTGGACAAAATTGGATGAGGGCAGAATAAGCCCCCTTAAGATAGCAGATGATAAAAGTAAAAGAAAAAGGGGTCAAGAACAGTCAATAGCTGGAACACAGGATTAGGCATAGAGCCATTCTGGTGGATTTGGGCCAGATGTAGCCTGAGGCTGTACTTAAGCTGCTCCGAGTTGGAATGTTTAGATGTTAGTTTGAATGGCTATAAAAGTTTAATTAATGTCTGAGGGGCTTGGGGAGACAGATGAGCTGAGAATTCACATCCAAAAACTGCTTCCCGTGGTGAAATCTTATCAGTTTCTTACAAAACTTACAAAAGCAGAGGAAAATATGTGAAAATATTTTTTTTCTTTTGTTAGTGTATAACCTCTGAAGAATTCCTTCATAAGGCTCAGAATTCTTACTATGACTTTAATAATTATTGCATAGCTGCATCTATTTCCTTTCAAAAATAGGAGGTTTATTTATAAATATCTTTGACTTCAAAATACCATGACCAGAAAGAAAAATCAAATCTTTACATTTGTTTTTTTGTTGTACAGAAGCCTGAGAGTGCCTTTCCCTGACACTACATATCTCAGTGTGCCCAACTCAGTAGCAAAACAACTGAAGAATGTGAGGACATAGTTTTGTAGCTGCACAAAACGTTGTCAGTCTTTGTGCTTTGGACGTGTATTGATCACCCTCTGTGGTCAGGCGGAGTTTTCCCTCACAGTGCAGTGTTGCATAGCTGACTGCGCACGGCATTTGTGTCTTCCTGCTGCAGCATTCAGCACTAATTAGTTCTAGATATGCGATATTGTACCCTTGGGCCATTAGCATGTTTGCGTAAGGTAAATATTCCATTTGCATTATTATATATGTTACTATGAATACATTCAGCATTCCATAAAATAACTAAAAATCTACCCACATAAGCTAAAAGTGCATAACAAATGCAACCCATTATTTGTGCACATCATCTTCCTGAGCCTTGAAGCAGACTGCTACTAATCATCGTTGCTCCTGCAAGCTGGCTTACTTCCACCACGATCTACTAAGTTAGTCCACACGTCCCTCACCTTCTGTCGGATGCTGTCAGCACAGTCAGTCAGGCTCTACTTTTCCTTCCAAGGCAGAAAGTTCTCTTTGCCACCCAGAATAACCCTGGCCACAGTGTTAACAGCGTAACAAAATAGCACTTTACAAAATAATCAGGGCAGAAAATATTCAATCTTGTATCCTAATGAGTTCATAATATTGGCGGAGCATTTTGCCCTTCGTGTTGGCTGAAAAGAAGAGAGTGCTATGCTACTGAAAAGTGGAGATTTACTGTTTCCCAGAGTATTCACAGGTACTTATTTTACTTCATCTCTCCCCCAGGACTCCCTGTAGGTAGCTGGCTGGTAGGCTCAGCTCCTGTTGAAGTGATTATTTAATGTTGTGAGAATGTGTTTATTGTGTGGTTAATGATAGTAGGAATGTAGAGCCTTGGATGGATGTCTTTTTTTTCTTCCCTAAATCTAAATAAATACATGAAAATCTACCTATTTTTCTTCCTTACTCTTCGCAGTAGCTAATAGCAACTGGAACCCAGGGAATTTAATTTGACTACCATATTTGAAGGCCTATTTTTTCACCTGTGCTAAATTTTTGTATATTTTCCTTCTGGGGCAGAACTGCAGGTTCAGCTTAGATAGGCTCAATCGGAAGCCATGTTAGAAAAATCAAACCCACTTTTTTTTTTTTTAAATCTCTAAATTGCCTGCAAAAAACCATATTTCAATGACCATCATTTTGGAACAAGCATGCTTAGATATTAGCTACTCTAGGTTACTTTTCAAACATCTGAATGCGAGTGGCCCGATTTTCATGAATGTTAGTCACTTACCATATCCATTGGAATTCACTGGAGTTGTGAATTTTTCTGCAATTCAGAGAATCAGTCCTTCCCACATTAGAAACAAGTATTTGGGGCTGAAAATGTGAATTCTGTTAGCAGTAATATGGATATGCATTTGTTTTGACACTTCTAATAAAGGAATACATCAACAGAGCATTATTAGACTGCTGTGGCAATAGGTACATTATGGTGTGATAGCACAGCACTAGCTGCTGATTCCTGTAAACACCTCTATGTCAGCACGTATGTAAAGTAACTTCAGTCTGCAGCTAATCTGGAAAACAAAGTTCATAAGAGCAACTTGCATGAATCCTTCCTAATCTGTAACTGGAGCATTCGTTGAGCTATGCAAAAGTAAAATGAAGCTTCTGTCATCTTTGTGTTAAGAACAGGAAGCTCCAGTCCTCCAAACTTCCTGAGGTTTGAGCTTTTCCAACATAGCTCATTCGGAAGAGTATCTATGATGAACAGAGTTTGGCTGCTGCTCACAGAATATTTATGAGAATCAAATTGGTAATTTTGATTTTTCTCTTCCAATTGTTTAGGGGTCTTTTCTGTTCTTAATTAGAAATCTGGATGCAAATGGAGACATCTACAGACTTTTGAATGTGACTAGAAAGAGCCTAGACTATAAAATAAGAATAAGAAATGAAAAATTACAGCCTCTAAGGACAGGGCACTGCATTATGGATATTCCGTTCTCAAAAGGGAATGCCACAGTGGCAGTGTAGCATTTTAGATATCCCTTTCCCAGTGTGGAGTAGTGGAGTCTACAGGACAGTAGGAGTGTTGAAATTATCTGCTTGGAGCCAGCTCCAGCCTGCTTCTCAAATAATTACTTTTGGTCATTGGGCTTTTTTAATATTGCTGCTGCTTCTGATTACCTTTTCATCATTTCACGACCCCTTATCTATGCAGGGATAATTTTCAGGAAGATTAAAGAGATGGTGCCTGCAAGAATATTTTAGAACCCTTCAGCTGTTGCCTTTATGGGATGAGTGACCAGGTGCCCTATTTGCAGAACCTGATCTTTAACTGGACCTGAAGGCATCACAGCTGTAAATCACTTGCTCCTTATCTCTGTGCAAGACACTGCTGCATTGCTTATTACAAATTCTGCCAACATCGTTAAAGAACTTACTGGGGAAACAACCCTTCATACTTGCCTCTGAGGCAAAGAAAAGTAACATCTGCTCATTCCTAGTGTCTACTGGTATCCTTACGATGAACCAATTCATTATTAATCGTATTATATTTATAGCCAATTCAATGGAAATCAATTCATTAGGCTGAGAAGTTTTACTGCCTGACTATCCCTAAAGCCTTATCCTACTCATTAATTAAAGTCAGGTTTTGTCACTAATTACACTAGGAGCATGCCCTAAAGAGAATTATGTATAAACCCTGGCCATTACAGTCTACGGAATAAAACGAAGAAGAATAGAAACTCTCCAGAACTACTGAAGTCCTATTTCAAGTCAAGTTTTGTCTGTAGCAGCTTGAGGGAACTTTTTGTCTGTTCCCTTTACACCAGTACTGCAGAAGTGGTAAAAATGCCTTTTAGTCTGAAGGACCCCAAAATGCTTTACAATCAGAAATCACTTCAACCCGTCCTGAAGTGCAGCCTCCTTTGTCTTGAGAGGCAGCAGCTGCTCAACTGTGCACATCAGCAGCAGTACACAGCAATTTCAAAGTGAATAATATCAATTCTGACTGAAACCACAGAGACAAATTTAGGCCAAAGTAATGTGGTTGCCCAAGCACACTTGTGCCCAGAATACTGTCCCCCATCAAACCCTCACAAAGACCTACCAACAGATAATTTGATCACTACCTTTCTTTTTTTAATGCTTTTTTCCAAATTAGAAGGGGACTGTAGCTGCAGTGTGCTGCAGCACAGATCCTCCTACTGCTTCATGTCTTACTTAAAAGGGAGGTGTACAAAGGCCCCATTGAGATCCTTGTTTATAAAAAGCGTGTGGGTGTGCACTTCAGATGTAGAGTGTCGATGCACTTGCCAGGACTTCTGAATGGTCAGATAGGGCAGGTGCAGCACTAAGGCCTCAAATCAAATGGCACTGCTCTAATGCTCCCCAAACTGAAGGTGAGTGAAGCTATGTCTGGTCAGCTGTGCCATCCCAGGACTGACAGATAAATAAGTCACCCATAACGCTTCAGCACAGCAGGTGACACTGAACGCAGGTGGATATCTCCAAGTTCATGATCATAAGCACACTGCTGCTAGTGCCTCCGCAGAGTCACTCACAGAGCTGTCTTCATACCTGCCTGGCACCGAGAAGCAGCTGGCTGTACCTTTGCACATGTAACCTAGTGGTTCTGCAAGTTCAACAGCAATAACAAACCCCTCAGGCTTCATGGAATTTTGTAAAGCTTCAACTGCAAACATCTTCAGAAACAAGAAAGAGTTTAGTGCGATTTGCGCCATCTAAAAGAAAATGAAGACTTTTCATACAAGTTCATTCCAAACACTAAAGAATTTACATGTGCAAGTGGCCACTGTTGAAAGTTGTTAACAGAGCTCTACAAAGAAGCCGAATATTAGTAACCTATACAATTATTCCATGCTTTTATTTTTATGCTTTCTCCCAACAGAAGCACACTTTCATTAAGGCAGTCTCTCCTCAGTAGACTAAGTGGCTTGCAACTTGTCTTTGTACATTTTATAGCAAAATTGTAGACTACCGTCATCCAACCTGCTTGTCTTAGATTAAACTATCATAAATATCCTCAGGGATGGAAAAGATCTTTGTGATGCAAAGAATCAAACATACTCAATTAAAACCAATAAGTATCTATTGTAAAGATGCACTGAGCTGAAGCAATTATTTTCTGTGTACACTTTTTTAGACAAAATCCACATTACTTTTAGATCTTAGATTCAAACATAACTTTTGTTCTTATGTCATTAATTCACTCTCACAGTGATTTACACTTAATGATCATCCCAGAGGCACCGATGGCACAGTCACATAAGCACCTTCCTGTGCTGTGCAAATGGATACGTGATGCACTTTCAGGATCAAGAATTGAACTGTCAATGTCAAAATACAGGGTTTGTGTACAGGCCTTGGTAAAAAGTATCTCTCAGTCTTTCTTATAAGCCCTATTTTTATACTGAAAGACTGCAACAAAGTCTCTTTGGAGCCTTCTCTTCTCCAGGCTAAACAACCCCAACTCCCTCAGCTTTTCTTTAGAGGGAAGGTGCTCCAGCCCTCTCATCATTTTTGTGGCCCTCCTCTGGTCTCATTCCAACAGCTCCATGTCCTTCTTATGTTGGGGGCTTCAGAGCTGAATACAGTACTCCAGGTGGGGTCTCATGAGAATGGTGTAGAGGGGGAGAATGGTAGAGGAGGAGAATCACTTCCCCCAGCTTTCTGGTCATGCTTCTTTTGATGCAGCCCAGGATACGGTTGGCTTTCTGATCTGCAAATACACATTGCCAGGCCATGTCCAGCTTTTCATCCACCAGTACAACCAAGTTCTTCTCTGCAGAGCTGCTGTCACTCCCTTCGTCCCTCAGTCTGTACTGATACTGGGCATTGCCTTGATCTAGATGCAGGACCTTGCACTTGGCCTTGCTGAACTTCATGAGGTTCTTACTGGCCTACTCCTCAAGCCTGGCAAGGTCCCTCTGGATGCACCCCTTCCCTCCAGAGTGTCAGCTGCTCCACTCAGCTTGGTGCCAAACCTGCTGCAAACCTGCTGAGTGTGCACTCGATCCCAAGTATGAGACAAAGTGGATAATCTTTCTGTTGTGAAGCAAGCACATACTCTTCACTGAAACATCACATGTCAAAGAGGTCTTCTAGGTTGCATAAAAGGTTGAATGCTTTCCTAAAAACACAATTGAACTGGTAACAGAAACTTCTCTGCAAAATATCAGGGGATGTATGGAATATTCTAGTGGCCTTTGTGGTGCAAACAAGAGAAAAATCAATCCGGAATATTGCACAGATGCGTAGGGCTCATCACAATGAAACTGCAAACTGCGAATGGTAACAGTTGCCGATTGATTATGGGTATAATTGTCATACTCAGTATGTTAACTGACCTTCGTCAGCTTTATGTCGTAGCTTTTATTTCCATTAGAAACCACTAATAGAACATAATAGGATCATTTTATAATTTGTAATTTGATAATTGCCTATTTAATAATAGATTTGTCATGCATATTAGGAAGTTGATTATAAAATTTCCTGCTCAAAAGATAGGTCAGAAGGTTTAAAGAAGAGATGAAAGAAACAAAAACGGTGCACCATGTAGGAAGAACTGAGTCTGACAGGCTTCTTGTAAACATTTTTAGAAAGGCAAGAATTCAGAATCATCATGGGATTGTCACTTTCCTGCAGGGCACTCATATTGGTATCATCGGGAGGAAAAAGTGCCAGTAGATGGCACTCTCCAATGTGCAGCATTATGCATGGCTTTCCAGGAAAACCAGCGATTCTTTGGGGCACTCCCGACAGCTGCCAGAAGGAAATCTTGATTGTTTTATTCCCTAAAAGCCAAGTAAAGCTGTGCTGGCTCTAACCAAGCAAAAAGAATAAGGCCAGCCTCACAGGTTGGGTGAAGTTCAGTCTTTGCAGTAAGATGGCAAAACGAAATGGCAGTATTTGCTGAACACCGGCATGGCATGTTCTGCTTTCAAGGCTATTTTGAGATTATTCTGATTCAACTGCAACAAGTGTAAACAATGTGTGAACACTGTGCCTTGTATAAGCAATGAAGTAAAGTACAATTAATTTAGGGCTTTGTGAATTCTAAAACTGAGGTAGAGGGAAAAAAAAACAGGGGTAAACATATGCTGAAGTGATTCCACTGCATTTTTATGCTGCTCAAATCTTAGTTCAGAGGCAGAATCTCTTCCTGTTAGATTCATCATTTCATCACTCACATTCTTTTGTGTAGATGTAGATGGAAAATCCTCATCTTAGTCTTTTCTTGCCAAAAATGTTCATGACAGCTTGAATTTTCACCTGTATTCCCTAAATACTGACTGTAACTTTTATCCTTAGCCAAGCATAAATGCTGCATATGCAAGGACTTACTACAAGAGAGCCCATTGCAGCTGTCCTGTCTTAAATCGAAATTGATGCAGAACTTCCAGGTCATGCACCTTAGAGTCTGACGTTCCCTCACCATCCGACAACAGCTTGAGATGGGTGGCTGCACGGTCAGTCCTTGTCACAGACTTCGATTTTGCCACATTTACCTCTAGTGCAAATAACAACCTTTGGGACAGCCATTGTTACAAGAGAGAGGAGCCTATAGCTTATATGATGAAGAGAGCCCATGACTTTCTGCTGTTGGCAGCCACATCCTATTTATTTCTTGTGTTGTCACTGGACGGCACAAAGATGAATGTTAACGTGATGGCAAATAAGGATGTTAAAAGGACTTGCTTGGCATTCTTAAAATGACAGATGAATGACTCACTTCAGTGCAAAGGGGTCGTGTTGTACCCAACTGAGATTTTCAATTTTCACTCTCCACTAGAAAAGGACCAGATTAAGCTAAATAACAATGTTTTGGTTTTATTCTCAGGATAATCAGCTTGGATTTGCTCTGAATTTCCAGGGGAAAGGTAGGGTTATGCCTGCTTCCTTTGAACGATTTCTACTAACTGCTTTGATGGGCTTGCTAGAAATACAGCAGCTATATATATAAAAAAGGAAGGGTTGGCAGAAACGAGAGTAAAGATGCTGTTTTCTCTGAAGGTGTTTCATGTTGAGACTAAACTGATAATCCAGGTGAATGCCTTCTCCTTTATTAATGCAATACACAAATACTTGCCTGTTTAAATCTCCATACATGCAGATTCCTAAATACTGCACTGGTCTGAGTTATGTCTCTTTTCCTCAATCATAAACATACATTGTGTGTATTTAATGTCTTTCTAAAAAGAAGGACCTTAATTTTCTTCGGGTTAAAGGAAAAATATGTTTCTCTCTTTCCACCATTATGTCCAGTCAAGGAGAGAAAGCTGTTACCAGAATTGGTGTTGTAATTGAAGTCTCAAAACTTACCATGCTGTGCAAATTATAATAAGAACTAGAAAAGCCAAGGATACAAATTAGTAGATAAGTGAAACCCTGTATTATTTTCAGTCAGCACTTCTGAAACATCACTGTTCTCGATAAACTCTCTAAAGATTGCTAAAAAATGCAATAATCTCAGCCAATTTTAATTCCTTTGAAAAGATTAAAAAAAAAAGATGCAGAAGCCTAAAGCAGATATTTCAGTATTTCTGTTTACATCATAGTTCAGCAGATTTTAACAAGTGCAGCATAACACTTAAGATATTCACAGCGACTTTGCATCATTTTCTAATCGGTGAGAATAAACAGAAGGTCTAACAGTGATCTTTCCTTGTGGGGAAAAAAAAAATTAAACCTGAAATAGCCATTTTAAGGTACCTTAAAAGATCAAATATTGAAACCTTTGCTTAGTAAAGGCACTCCTGTTAAATATTTGACTTTTAACTACCTGGAATCACACAAATATGTGTACTGTATGTTAACTAGCAAAAATAATGGGAAATTAATTGTTGGTGGTGAGACACTGGCACAGGTTGCCCAGGGAAGTGGTGGATGCCCCCTCCCTGGAAGTGTTCAAGGCCAGGTTGGACAGGGCTTTGGGCAACCTGGTCTGGTGGGAGGTGTCCCTGCCCATGGCAGGGGGTTGAACTGGATGAGCTTTAAGGTCCCTTCCAGCACAAACCATTCTGTGATTCTCTGATTCTATGATAACTAGTTTGAGCCATCTTAGATCCTGTAACATGGCATCGGCATTTGAATTAATTAGACAGTTATTAATGATTATTTATAGAGTAAGAGAGAGTGTCATGTCATTTACTTAACCCGCTGTGACACTTAGCTTCATTATGAAGACTTCCTTCAGATCCAACCAACACACACCTGACTCCCCTCTCACTCACACCTCGCAAGGTATTGGGAAATAACAGCTGCTCTAACAATGACGTCCTAGAGCTTAGTCCTTGGCCATTTTGGTTGCTTAGAGAGTAATGTGATCCACTGATCTGTCTGGGCTGAAATTATTTCTACTAAAACATACACAAAAATTCCATAGCCCACCTTTCCCCCTGCCTTTTTTCCTCAAACTTGAAATTGTTCCACACACTTAAAAAAAAAAATCCTAAATCAACCCCAAATTTATTTATGCCTTTAAATCTCTAAGTGAAATTATAAAAATCTAGGGAAAAGCTATTTTCATGTTTATCCAGCTACAATAGAATTACTGAGCCTGGTGTAATACAGATTCAGAGCAGAACACAGAGGAGAGACACTTCAGTGGATTGATGGATTAATAACGGTCTTCTGAGGACAGACATCCATTTTCCCTGGCATCTACTATATCACTAGCCGTGACTGGCAGGTTGTGCGGGACAGCTAACTAAAGGAGTTAACAGGAATGCAGGGAATGCAATGCAGTGGCTTCAAGCTTTCCAAGAGAGACACAGCAGGTTCACAATGGGAGATGGCATCAAGCTCCAGACTCCTCACTTATTAAGCAGGCATTAAGAGATGGTCCTGATGGGACTACATGCATCTATGAAGCCATGAAGAAACAGCATGGACTTAAGAGCGTGCAGTGGACAGTACACAACTTCCCACTTGGAAGGGGATGACAGCTTCATTGCCCTTAGTGAGCATCCTTATCTTGCTCTTATTTAGACAACAGCCAATTTAATCAGCATTTGTGTAAACACAGTTATGCTGGAAGGACAGAACAAGGAAATTTTTCAGCTGGATGTAAGTCCTGTTTGTCTTAAGATTCATGTGTGACCCTTACTGGTCAGACCAGTACACAGTTTGTAAATGTTGACTTGCCAACTATGCAGGCAGCCAACATGCTCTGTCCCCTAGAAGTAGGGGACACCATTCCCTACTGGTGACCATTTTTCCCTTGTCTCAGAAGTCCCCTTGGTACAGCCTCTTGTGCTTACCTGAACATGATATTCTGAGCCTGTACCAAACTGTGTAACATGGAGCAACATTCAAGAATTAACTTGGTTAACATAAAGACAGAATACCAGTCCTCTAATTTCTCTGCTGACTTCCCAGGAAAAAAAGGCTCAGATGCAAGCTTTCTGTCCTCATCTACAAAGCTTGGATCTAAAGTATCTCTAATATTACTAATATTCTGTCATGAGGAATATACCTATATGTCTGCTCCTCAAACAGGGAAATCATCCATTGCAAATAAAAAGATGCAAAAATTTTCTGGAAGACAAATGAAGGATGAATACAGAGCATGAAACATGCTCATATAGATAACCACAAACTGCTTTTATTTCTAAATCGTGCTTGCTTGACCTTGCCTTCATTGACAGATATATAGCAGATACAGGGTTATATATTAAATCTCCACAAAATGTGTGGCTGGGAAGCAAGCAAAAAGGGGAAAAAAAACTCCACTCAGATTAAATGTCACATTAAACCATGTTAAATATTGAATTAGTGAACCACGCCATTTAGGCCACTGTTTACAAGAAGGGAGGTAATTTAAATATTATCTATCATTTTCATACATTAAATAAACACATACTGTTAATATACCATAAACAAACTGTGAAATAAACATTTAATATTACACCTTTCATTAAAACAAAACTCAGTTTTGCTTAAAGGCTAATCAAAGTTGTCCAATAAGGATATATATTTAAGTATCAAGAGCTACAATAACATTTAAATAGGCCTTTTGTAAGATACTTTTTAACTCAATTAACTCTCATCACACCCTTTTTGTTTTCTGCTTGTCACATTTAAAAGAAAAACAACCTCTCAAAAATTGTTAGATATTTCAATTGTTCCAATTAATGGCTTTATATAATGCTGTGCTGTAAACATGGCTCATTTTTTCTCACACCTTTTCAAATGCCACCTTCTATACTGGAGACCAAGTGAACTCAGTCATTTGTGTCTGATTTTACATCCCCACATCAACTTATTCACACATAAATCGTATTAAACCAGAATATCAATTACACAAAATCAGTCCTCCTGAAGGGAATGCTAGGAAGTCTCAGAGCCAGGGCAGATTTGTTTATCCAGTCACCAGAGCTGGCTTGCAGACAGGCAAATCTGACCTGGAGCATCTCTCTGAGGATAAGTAGTAGAAGACAGAACAAGAAGTGGAAAACACCTATCACAGACAGTCATGTATCTGTCAGGCCACTTGTGCTCACTGCTTTTGTCTTCCTCAGCCATGTCCCTCCAAGGATCGTAAAGAGTCTACATTCCTCGGTACTTTCTACATTTTACTTCCAACTTCAAATCTCAGTCTCGAGTTTTCACTTTCATGTTGTGTAACAGCCTTCACAGGCCTTACAGGTTAAGTCCTCCCCCCCAAAAACAGCTGATCCTCCACCTCCACCTAAGGGTTCTCTGAATTTGGGAATTAACACACCCATCATGAAATGCTGAAGCTACTCTCTCTAGACTGCAATTAATGACAAAGAGAGAATTTGTATCATTTGTAGGTGGGCAGGCTACAACAAATAATCCCACATGAAGATCCTGGCAAAGTGCTCTCCTTTCCTCAACCGCAGCTTAAAATAAAAATATAGTCGCTGCTTGTTTGATTGAACTTTCTACCAAAGTTTCATTAACAAAGATCAGGATGCACCCAGGAGGTCAACGAAGCTGGAGTTTACCATTTGCTGAGGTTCGAGTGGCATGCCCTCAGGAATCATTGTTATACTGCCCTAATCCAGCTGTGCCGGCGTGTTCAGAAGTGAATAATTTCCCTTGGAGAGGCAGTAGGAATGCGAGGCTGGCAAAGAGTCAGGGGTGTAATGATTACATACTCGTTCTCTCCTCTGTATTCATGTCTTTGGATCCTCAGCGCTGGCCAACCCTAGTGTGCGAGA
>NW_010206455.1:40789-83317 GCF_000695765.1 Mesitornis unicolor | reverse complement strand
ACGTTCTTCCTTTCCACTGCTCCTGCCAGCAAAGTGTAGTCAAATGGGTACTCGTGAGCAGTCTCGTTGGAAGAGCACTCAATTGGCACACTGAGCAGCTGTCCTTACGATACCTCTCATATCTGCCTCCACTCTCAGTGTGCTGCGAACCAGTTTGAAACATGCACAAACGGGTGCAAAATGCAAATTGATGCACAAATGCTTGACTGTAGGCTCAGAAGATAGGAACATTTAATTTTTAGCTTTTACAGCTTTATAGCCATTTCAGGTGAAGCAGAGCTAAATGTCCTTAAAGGAGATGCAAAAGCTTTACATAATTAGCATTGCTGTGTCCATAATATGGATAAGTAAACCAAAAAAAAGGGAATGTCTAAAAATACTTTCTTGCACCAACAGCCTGGGCTAAGACATGCTCAACTTGTTTCAAAGGATTCAATTTGTGTTTCCACCTACAATAAATAGGCAGTGTTTTTAAATGTTTGTTCTAAATAAATAAAGCATAAATTAAAAAACAAAACAAAACAGAAAAAAAAAACCCAAACAGGAATGGGACTCTAAACTCCAGGTTGTTTCTGAAAGTTCTGGCATGTGACCATCCAGAAAATCAGTGGCAAAGCTGTGACTGGATTCCTCATTCTTGCTGTAATTCCCTCACACCACCTATTAAAACCAACTTTAAAAATAAATCCAAGGAATTATACCTAAGCCATTTGCAGTGGCTTTAAAAATCTCCATCCAAGCAAAAACATGCATGTCCTCATTTTGCCCCAGGCAACACCAGCTTTCTGGTGCCCTTGTTGGTTTCTGTGCCAAGCCTCAGTAGTTCTCTCTGAGTGGAAGTGGTGAGTCAGAGCGAAGAGGGAAACGTCCAAAAGAGAGAGGAACCCTCTGCTGAGGTTTTCACAGATCAACCCCCATTGTCTTTTACAAAAGAGGGCAGCTTCTGCAGTCACCGTAATAGTCTTCTCTGGAAGTGAAAGTGTTCCACGTGTTTCAGATTGGGTGAGAAAAAACAGTAGATAAATGTCTGTAGCAGAATGATAGCATGGAGGAAAGAAATCCAGGGATTTCAGATACGTTTGAGTGACAGCTCAAGCTCAGGTTCTTAGAAGGCAGAATAGGGCTGGCTACAACTTCCAAATATCAGTGACATACAGAGAGTCCATCTGGAGGAAGAAAAGGAGTGGGTATCTAATACATTTTTATAACAACTTAATTATTTCCTATTATGTTACATCTATCGCTAGTTCTCGAATTTTTAAGAAAAAGATAAGGAGTGGTTGAGATGTTGGACAATAATCGAGAAAGAATCAGGTCTTCAGTGAGATCTGTATCCGACACATCAGGCAGTAAAATGATCCTAATGTTGGTCTTACCCTCTCAACAGCTCTACCAGAATAATTCAGGCAACATAAATCAACATTTAAATAGTTTAGACTGTGTAAAACTTAAGATGTACCATAACGAAAGAGACTATTGTGATTTATAGTAGGAAAGACTAATCCACTTTAAAATATAACAGTAAAAATGCATTTTAGAGAGGCTAATGAAAGAAGATAATACAGCTGAATTTTAGAGGATTAGCTAAATATACCTGATTTGTGTTCTGAAACAAATGAAATCGAAGTACCCAAGAGGTACGTTGCAGCTAACCACTGCAGCTGATTTAAAATGGAATAATATTCATGAGAACAATCTTAGCCTGTCTCTGGAAGATGTCTGAATCTACAGAACAGCATTTGCAGTTTCCATGTGCCCAAATTTGTTGCTATCCAAAATAACAGCTTCTCTGTCTCCCTGAAATGAAAATGTAGTTCCATTGATTGAAAATTACATTGAGATAAACGCTGCCCTACACATCCTATCAGGCTGCATTCTTTTTGGTTTACACAGCTTTCACTCAGGTGTGTCCAGAAAGGACTGTGTTTATAAAAAAATCCTTGAGACTCTCAGTCTAAATTATTCTATGATTAAACTAATTTAAACATAAATTATTGTATAATTCTATGATTCTATGACTTAGGGGGTCTCAAAAAACAAAGATTAAAGGACATATGGAAGAGTAAAAATGTGCTCAGCTACTGAGATGCTGAGGAAATTAAAACTGGACACATATAATAATACTGACTACCATTATCAAAAGGGTGTTGATTTCTAATGGGGTAGGCAGCACCTTGCTCTAGCACAGTTCCCTGTCCAGCTCTTCTGCACTGGGGCAGTGTGCTGTGTCCCACTGTGAGGGCATGCCACTACTCACCAGGAGCATGGCATGGAGAAAACCTCTGTTGAGGTGGTTGTAAGGAGTGGTGAGAGTCAAGACTGATATCCTGAGCAGTGTGAATCACAGCTTTTTCAAGGTAATGACTTCTTTCTCTTATGTTGTGGAGACCACACTCTGAGGTCTAAAAGATAAAACGCGTTGGTACTGGGAAAGAAACAAAATAACCACCATTTTTTCTAGCTAGCGGTGAGCTGGGTTTTCATCAGTGACGGATCATTGTACTCTGGATTCTTCTAATGAAGCCCATTATTTCTCTTCCTTGAACTTTGCACAGTGCAGCATTTGGTGTCACATTGCTGAAAGCTTTGCAGGATAATGTTTCCCTTGACCGCACACTACGTGTCAATCATCTGCTTTTATATCTCTGTGAAATACTTCATTTGGTTAACGAGGCACGTCTACCATGCTTTTGAAAGCTATACTTTATGGGCAAATTTGCTGGTATTAAGTAGCTAATGCTTACCATTTAAACCAGGAACAGTGAAGATTTTTGTATTGGAAAATAGGAACTGTATTATGAGAACATTTCCCTTAATTAACCTTCAGGAAAAAAACCTGTGGAAAGAAACCTCAGCCTGGAAAGCAATGAACGTTAACTACAGCTTATTTCAGCATCTGGAATGCTGGCCTGAAAGGCACTCACATAACTACTCTCTCTCCTCTGCACCACTCATGGTTACAGCTCTCAGCCACCAAAAGCGATACCTGCTTTTTAGACCAGCGGACTAAGCAGAAACACTCCCACTCATCTTCATTTTATTTTCACTTAGGTCACATTTCAGATCTAACTCCATGACATCAAGTCAGGTCAAAAATACACGTGCAGTAATTCCTTCCAAAATTAAGATTTATCTGTTTTTTCATTAAGGAGCTCATCAGGAGAGCTCTTCTCAGCTCAGTCGACATCAAAATATTACAGCCTAAATGTAATTTATTTGGATGGAGCTTCTCAAGTGGCCCCAGCTCCAGCAGTAAGAGGATGCTAAATGTCGGTAAGAGCATGATCCGTGTCCCGACACGAGTGCACCAGCCTTTCGTGAGTGCTTCCAGCTCTTACATAACGTTAATGATACCACGCTGCACGGACGCGCCTCTGCTAGCGGCTTACATCATTCCCTAGATCAGATTATTTACTCAGAAATCGTTCTGCTTCTCTTATCCTTTTACAAGCTGTTCGTGTTTGTTAGAAGGATCACACTGCGTGCCTCTGTACTCATAAATAAAACAGGGCCAGGGAGCAAGCTTGATTACTGACCAGCCACACAGCTTAATTGTCCTCTGAGCCCCTGGCACCCGTCTGGATTTCTCCAAACAGCTGTCTGCAAGAGAGCCCTGATCTGCAGGGAGCTGCTGCTGCTGCACAGCATCCATGGAAACCCTGCTCCTGTCACTTGCACTGGGTTTGAAACCAGGTCCTCTTTTATTCAGCCGTGTAGATATAGCCCCAGAAAACAATGCAAGGAGCCTAAGCACGTCTTGTGTGTGTACTCAGGGCCGCTCCTTCCTGAGGGCTGCTCTTTATGAATGCTGCTGTATCGCAGTGCCTTGGTGCACACTACTACTATCCTCAGTTCACTTTTCCGTATGCTTATCTTTCTTTTTAAAAATTCAATCTACATATTCACCTTCTTTCCGTAGCAGGCAGGACATGGCAGTCTGACATTTCTCCTCCTTTTCTAGTACAGTGGAGTCTGCATTGGCTACGTATTGCCAATGGTATTGAAATGGCTATGGTATTATGTGACAGTCCAACATAGTTCCTCAATGAATCTCTGGACTGGAGGGTGACAAAGGTACCATCTATTTAAAAAAAAAAAAAAAAAAAACAAAACAAAAGCCAAAAACCAAACGAACAATTCTCTAGGAGGTCAAGGCACCCAGAGCGAAAAACTAAACTGCTTTTCTGGTGAAACTACCTACATACCATAATAAAAACCAGAACAGGAGATGAGTGGATAATCTGGGGGCATCAGGGAAGAGTCAGCATGGATTTTGTGGAAGAAGTCCTGCTCACAAACTCCTGAAAGAGTCAGAAAGCACCCCAGTAGAGCTCGCTGGGTTTTCAACCAGCCTCTGGCCACCCCAATCATTGACAGTTCTTAGGGAAACTATGCAACAGTGGGATAAGGAAGGTCTCCATATGGATTTGGAAGGAAAAGAAAAAAGGCAATAAAGCAGGTCAAACGTATAGGAACAAAAGGACAGTCTTCACGGTAAACTGTGGAGCTCATTCTGACAGGGGATAGCAGGGATTCCTGGTACAGATGAGTCAGTTGTGGAAGAGGCACCTGTTGAGTGTAACTGAATATGGAGCCATCATCTCTGAGTGATGAGGTGTAAATTCTCATAGCCTAAGAGATTATCCTGGGGAAGTAGCAGAATATGCTTGAAATACTCTGATTTTCTACTTTTTCTGTTTGTGGTCATTGTTGGAGAACATTTGGGAACAGTCAGTACCACTATTCTTGCAGGCTTACATTAAGCTGACAAATGTGAAAAGGAAATGTATGCAGTCAGAAATAACAACTCTACCAAAACTACAATCAAACAAGAAAGAATAATGTGCAGATTTAAATATCAGGGAATACTGGCCTCACCCACATTACAAAATTACATGTTTAATATAGGGAATGTGACAATATTTCGTGAGACTCCATTGCAGTCATTGAGACTCTTTCTACTGGACCTCAGTTGTTTTTGATCAAACAAGGTAGTCTGCTCTAGAGCATCTTTTTTAATACATCTGCATCCCAATCTGTGGAAATCTGCCTCTGTTATACCTACAGTCAGCAAAGGAATAAGGTTGGTTTTTCGGTTACAGACAATGAACAATATTTTACTTTTAAAGAAGGTGCTAGTAGAACAACCTATGAACTACCTCTCAACCACAATATGTTTTTTTCACCTTACTGCATTATTCATGATTGTCAGCTGCTTCAGAATTCATTCCTGTCAGTTACTGCATGTGCTTTTTTGGATTATTCTGTAAATCTGGGTGAACTGACAGGCAGAAGTATTTAGCGTCTCTTCCTACACCAAGTACCAATTAATGCAACCAGTTATCTGATCAGACCTACTGGGGAAAAAGCTATACTGGATCAAAAGCTACTTTTTGAAATTGCTCTTTTTTACTTATTTTGCATATTATGATTAAAAAGCTCTTACCTGCTGAATTTTCCTAGAAGAAAAATATTCCTTGCCTGGAAGAGGTTGAGTCTCATCTATGGTAAGAATAAATACTGCAATAGTGTAATGTGCATGTTGCTGTAGAAAAATGAGATTATATTAAGGAAGAAAACACAAGCGGTGGCCTTGGAAAAGCCATGAGCAGCTCATTATTCCCAATGACCCCGGCCTCCTCTGAAATGAAGCAAGGTGACACTTCTACTTGGTTCAGTTTGCTGTTGGCATAGAGGGCCCTCCCCAACTCTCCCCTCACTATGATACTGATTGGTGCAGCTATTTCTTTCCATATCTTCTCAATGGTATTCCTGACAGGAAAGAATCTGCTCATGGGTATGGGCATTTAAATGAATTTTATATTAATACAGCTTCCCTTATTAGAAAAAAGTAATTTATTTATTTTCATTTTGACTGATCTCCTTCTGACAAGTGATAAACTCAGATCCAAAGAGTAGGGTAAGCCACAGTGATACTTTTGTACCCCGCAGGACTCTTTACAATGTTCACACAGGGTTACTTTATATATGTTAATGAGCATTCAAATTTGTTCCCATAATTTATCAGAGAGAAGTGGCTGCACTCATTAGGCATGCTCATCAGTGCGTAACAACCACTTAATGTAACACAAAATACTCCCAGGAAACTTAGGTGACCATAAAACCATCATTGACTTTAGTCCTGGAAAATTTCAGGATCACTGCTTTGCCTTCCAGCTGTTCCCAACCCTCTATGAAT
Organism: Mesitornis unicolor; assembly: GCF_000695765.1. Lineage (NCBI taxonomy): Eukaryota > Metazoa > Chordata > Aves > Mesitornithiformes > Mesitornithidae > Mesitornis > Mesitornis unicolor. The sequence goes on along the minus strand of NW_010206455.1, from coordinate 77,118 downwards.
TACAAATCACCCTGAGAGAGGAAGAAGAGTAAGTAATATTTACTGCAGCATACAGTAGTAACTAGCGCATACATAAAAAAAAAGATGGGGCAATGCTGCAAGAAGTGAACAAACTGCCCGCTATCACTCATAGACCCAAATGAGCCAAAATAAGTCTTTTCACCTTTTGGCGTATGGCACTGTAACTCCTGCTCCCTGTAGTAACAGTGGAGTGGTAGCAACCCCAGATATCAATGCTGGCAGAGCTGATAACCACTGTAGAAGAAATCAATGTCCCTGGATCTGCAAATACTCTGGGCAACCTTTGTTTGATTTGCCTGTAAGCATATTTTTGAAAGGAAGAAGGTCAAAGAAGGTGATGTGTCCTCTCCATGGACACACACATGCGGGGCTGCTGGATAGCTGTTCTCCCTTAGGAATGGGTTCTGTCCCAAGAGTAAGCAAGAGAGCAACCTCTTCTACTGCTTCCCCAGCTTGCTCCACCCAGAGGCTGCCACAGCCTCTCTGAGGCTGGCACACGCAGAAATTAACAATTTAGGGAGTTTTCCTGAAACTGAGTATTTACTCATAAGAGGGAAAAAAATCTGAACACCTACATGAAATACAACCACCTGGCTCACCTTCCAAATAATATTTTAAATTATAGCCTGCGATGAATAACCCCAGTGTAAGCAGTGTATTATTTTGATGGTGAACAACAAGGGCCATTTTCAAGAGCTTACTGCTGCTGGGAGAAAAGAAAAAAAAAAAAAGGTAAAAATAAATTTTACAGTAACAGAGAGTGTTATAACTCCCTTTCAGTATGTAAACATAGACATCTACTGCTGATTCTCGATCAAAATAGTCACCAAAAAAGGCAGGTAGCATATAAATTAGCATACTTTCAGGATTAGAAACAAAATTATAAGGCAATATCAAGATGCATTCCAATGCAGAAAGCTGAAATAGTACAATGTTAAGGATCCCCCAGTGAATATAATGTAGTCCTCACATAAATATAGAGTAAATTAACATGCTTCTCACTTCAGTGCCATGATGTACCTGTACAGAGCAGCCACTTAGTGACTGATTTAATCTATCTGGCAACAGGTTTTATAAGCACACTTTTGAAGTTCTTGGACCGTATTGCTATGGCACATAATAAGTAAGGCAAAAAGAAAAACATAAATCAATGTGCTGTTTTCTACGTACTGCACTGGCAGAGCTTACCCTGCTCCTCCTCTGGGGCAATCTCCGGTGATTGCAGCAAAGCTGCTCCAGAACCTGTTGGGAACTACAATTCACAAACTACATGAACCTTTTTCAATGAAACCCTGCACTGTGAAGCTTTGCTTCAGTTAAGAAAGAAAAGTAAACATTGTGTGAATGAACTGCATGGTGGTTGTTAGGATCTGTTCTATTCCAGTTCCTAAAATGAGGGGCTGTTCACAGGAATGGCTCTGCTTGTTGTGCCCAAGAGGACCTGGGTGGTAGTGAGGATCTCCTGACTCCAGCCTTGCACACGTCGACGTGTGTGATTGCAAGAACTTGGCCCCAAAGCTACCAAATCATTTATCACTCTGGGGTTTACTCAGCTACTGTTATGAGGTTGGGATGCAAAAGTATCAGAGCTACCTTTGTAAAGGGAGCTTGAGCAGAGATGTAGGGAGGAGGTGAACAGGCTACTGAATGGGAACAAATACGCCCAAGACATTTCAGAGCTTCTCTTCTGATTCTTGGCAGCAGCTTCAGAGTAGGCAGCAGCATCTGGAAGGGCTGGGGCAGTAGGGGCAGTAGGAGGAACACAAGGGTGCTGGTAGAGGGGATGCCCCTAACATCAAATATTTCACTTTAATTGAAACAAACAAACAAACACCAAGGGACTGGGAGCAGAGAAAATAAAGGTATTCTGCCTCCCTTGCCTAGCAATCTACCCAAAATATTTTGGAGTGGAATCAGATAAAGCTTCTCTTAGCCTCTTTTATTCAAACTGTGGATTGAAAAAACAAGGAAAAAAAAATAAAAAAAGGAAGTCCCATGAGCTGTGAGTAAATGCAGCCTGGTTTCTTGTAGATCCAGGATGTGTTGCTGATAGACTTTGGTGTCTAAACTTAAGCTCCGATTTTAGTTTTCACTGAGTGGTTTGCCTATTTGCTGCTGAAATGGAAAAAAAAATCAAACCCAGAAACACTGCTTTTTTTTTTTCCCTGTTAGATGGAGATACTTGAAAGCTCTTTCTTCTCTAATAGGCCACTGATTTTCACCAGCTGTGGGTCTCATCCTTTTAGGCAGCTACAACCAAAATTGTCCAGCAAGTTCAGTAGTGGAAGAGGAAAGAAAAGTCAGCAGGCCCAGCACACAAATGTAGGCCATAGGGTTGCTGAAGTCACCAGTGCTCTCCCAAGCACTTCACTCACCAGCCCATGGTACCAGAATGAAAGCTGTCACTGGCAGGCGCGCCTGATCCTGCACATTGGACAAAGCAGGTCCTATCGGTCTCCATACTGACCACCCAAATGAGCATCTCGTCACTTAATAAGACAGGTTGAGCCGAGAAAATCATCCCTAAATCAGCCAGCTAGCCTTACAGTTTTAACATGAAAATCAGACAAAAAAATTAATTACCTATATAGATGTGCCTAGTCAGAGTAGAACTTTCACCCATTTTTGCAGCTGTAGTTTCTGAGTGTGAGGAGAAAACGCCAAGAGATTTGATTTATTTTCATATTCAGGTGTTATAAATAAGTGGAGATCATCTGCTTGTAAGTACCCACTTTTAACATTTCCAAACCTACAATTGTGTTCAAAACTGGTTATCATTAAGCAACCTTCATAGATTTGTGCCTCAAACATTCTGTACTTAATATTGCACTTCAGATAATTTGAGCATTAAAACTGAGCTTAAACAATAGATGTGCTAAATATAATGTACACTGAAAGAAATCATATAACTCAACACTTATTTCAGGAATCCAAAATGGACTGGAACTCATCTTTGATCAAATTGAATGATTTTCACTTTTAAGGAACAACACTTGGGTTCCTACCCACCCCGACTTTAGTCCATCATTTCCTAATGTTACCTATCATGTAAGACACTATCCTGCACAGAGCTCAGCTTCTACTGCAGGGCACTGAAAAACTTTAATTCCTATTGGGTAGATAGGTTTTGAGGTTGACTAGAGTCTGAAGGATCACTCTTTGGGGCATGACATGTCCTGTTGCTCTCAAAGAACAACGGAAATGCAGTCCTCAAAGTTACAGAGACTGCCTTTAGTCACAGGAACATAAGAAATTGGGATCTGTGGCAGTGCCTTGTCAGGTCACAGCATTATCCATCAAGCCTATGCTTACAAAATGTAATTTCAGGTGCCTCAGAACTCTCAAGAAACACTGCATAAGGCCTTGCTCCTACAGGAAATATCATTTTAGGCCTCATTGTTTCTGTGTCTGCTCAATAATGTCATTTTACTTGATGTCTAGTTTAATGGTTTTGTTACTGATACAACTGTCTAACTGCTTGGAGAATCTTGCTAAACTCCTGGGCTCAGTGGTTATCGCATGGCAGTAAGCTCTACAGATCAATAATTCAGTGCTAAATGGAAGAGTACCTCAGTATGTTTCAGGTTTTTGGTATTTCAGCTGCATCAAATATCTTCTTAAACACATCACCTGATTGTCTGCCTCTGTACCGTGATTTCCCATAACATTCATACCCTTCGTCATCTCCTTTCTGAAACAAAGTGTCCCCATCTATGCAGTTTATATTCCTATAGAAAACTTACATTGTTTCTAATTATTTCCATAAGGACTCCATAAAAGCCAGTGAAACAGGAGAAAATATATGTATATCAGAAATATGTATGTGCATGTTTCTGTGTGCGTATGTGCACGTGCAGAATATCTGAAGGTATCAGGGGTATAACATCATGACATCACACAGAAAATCTGAATCATAGGACTATTTTATTAAATACTGGTGTTTCCACAAATTCAACTCTCTAGATAGATGAATATTTTGTGTTATACATGTATGTATGTAACACAGATGTACTTATGCATTCCCACCCATGCACCCACACATTATGTCCAAAGATACCTTATACAGGTGCAATGAACTATGTTACACATACAATGTAGCATTATTTTTATTATTACTTATCTTCTCATTTAGGCATCCAGTCACACTTTGACCATCACTGTGGATAAAGAACATTTTGGTGATTTTTTTAAGGTCCTTCCCAACCTCACATGTTGTTTTTTTAAAAAAAACTAGAAATATTGTCCATGATGCTGTTTTGCTGACATATTCCATCTATCACCCACTCTGCCAGTTTACCTAGCTTTGTTAGGTCCCCTTGTTGGGTGTTTTTCACACTCTGTTGCACCTCAGGTGAGCTCTTCTGTCTTTTAAAATATATTTGAGAGCATTCACAGTGCAGCTCTGCAGCCACCGCTTGGCTGGCCTTTTGCCAGCATGGCACCTGGGAATTTACTCATATACCTTGTTTTATATGGCTCGCATTTCTATAATCATACTTCACTCACCTCGTGTTTACTTTATTTCCTTAACAGCCCCCACTTCAGGAACTTTGGCAAAAGTAGTTTCTTAAAGTCCAAATAAAGTATTTCAGATAATTTTACTTTAGACACTACTATGCTAGCACATACGATAAATTGTCAGTAGATTGAAAATACCACTTTGTTTTACAGCATCTATGTTGATTTGTATTATGTATCTTCATCTTCCTATTGGTTTTTAATGGCTTCCTTTAATTATTGTTTCATCCTATTACTCATTACCGATGTTAGAAAAACTTGTCCATGGTTTCCAGTTACCAGAGAGCCTTTGTTAGAGGTAGGAGTGAAATTTGCTACCCTAAGGTCTGATGTTAAAATGACATTGTGTATTTTGTTAACAACACAATCATTTTGTTCTTGTTTTTCCACAGAATACTTGGTGGAGCAGCAGCCAAATTTTCTCTTAAATACACTACTGCTTAATATAGCAGCTTGTTCTAACATCTCTTCTTTTGACACCTCAGTCTCACAAGGTTTCAGCTTTATTAGCTGGAAAACAGCTATTTCCATTTTTTTCTCTAGTCAAAATGCACACAAGAAAATCATTCCATTTAAAGACTTGATCTACCTCCTTTGCATCTTTAAAGGCACATGGATCAGCTGGAGGCAGCAAGAGAAATTATGATCCTAACCAAATACCCACAGGCATGTCTGGGAGAAAGGGAAGGGAAAAGCCTAGGCTCAAATCCCTGATTTCTGCCCTTGATCTAAGAACCAAACGGCCACAAAGTACACAAATCAAGCAGTGTCTTTGGCTTTTGACACCACCACACGACAAAATTAACAGATGTTAATTATCCCCCTTGAATAAGACTGTGTGTAGACAAACCCTTGTTCATTTTCTCCATTTCTATATACTTAAATGCTAATTACTTTCCTTGAAAACTGATACCCCCAGCTTAGAGTAACTTGCACGCTTACATCAAGATGCTTTCCTGAGAGATGTAGCCTTGAGGGTTCTCAGATTTAAACAAGAATCTTGGGGAGTGAGGCAGATAGAGAGGCAGAAGAGGGACTGAGCATGGGGTTTCCTGCTCTGGGTAAGCACTCCTGTCTCTGCAGGCATGTTTCTACATAAACCAACTGCTTTAGACAAGACCTGAAAATTGCTTCCAAATCCAGCAACAGAATCAGGTGCCCAGGGCATTTTCTGTTAAGACTGAGGCAGTCCTAGGCATCTAAATACACAAATCTGGAACAGTATGTAGACTCTGATAAAGTTTTCTACCAATACTACATAGCAGAGAAATCAGAGGTTTTCAGCACTACACCTGTGATTTTAGGTGCCCAAGTATGATCAAAGTCCTCTCTTCAACTGAAACCGCTCTGTCTGTAATTGTCCTGCACCTCACTGGAAGCTGGGGAACGTAAAGAGGCAAACAAAGCCAAGGAAAAATCAGTGCCGCCAGTAACTGAATGACTGGGTTTTGCTCTTGGACGTTTCCACAAAAGATAAACAACACCTGCTTGTTATTTTTAGAAAGAGCTGTCCTGGCTTCTCTGGAAGCTTCTGCCAAGAGGGGACTCACAGGTGTGAAGGCATCTCTAGTTAGCCCAAAGTAACACTGACAGGAGGGAAGCAGATCTAAAACTCTGTCTGTCTGCTACCCAGACTACTCTTGTTTTAGACTTTATGGGTTCTGCTCTTTGGTGCTAATTCTCCTCACGCATTGCAGGAAGAGCAGACATACATAAAGGACACTCCTATCAGATGAAAGAACACCTTGTAAATCCTCCTTGTGAGTGTAGACTGAAATATTTATTACTATTTAGGCATATAGACTACATCCAACTATGTATCTTTAGCTCTTTCCCCTTGCTTCTGCAAAGTCATGGCAAGATTCCACACTAAACCTGCCAACGATTTTCTTAAGGCCATAATACCTTTTCTAACATGGAAGCTGTTTTTCTGACTTTTTCCCTTGTCCTTTACCTTACAGCATTAGCTCCATTGCTAACTTGGAAGAGTGTGTGCCTAGTAAAGCCATTTTGTAAACTTTCAGCAGCTAACTGGAGAGCTGCGTCATGTCCGCAGGTAAGGACCCCAGTGAGTGTTTGCAGCTGAAGGATATAAGCATGAGGATGAAGAGTCAGCCTAAAGGACTGAGGAGGATTTTTCCAAACAGAGGAGGAGAGGATGCTAATGCTTTGGATAGAGGAGGACTGGCAGGAGGTTCTCTAGAGGTATGGTTCTAGGAAGGAAACTCTTTGGTCCATGACTAGCCTAGAAGCAAGCAAAGCAAAGTTCATTCTGGCTGGATCGCAACACTTGTTAAAAGAGTAAAAGTAGCAAGAATCCCTTAAACCCTCCAGTGTTTTACTTAGCCCTTCTTCTGTGCTCCTGAGGGAAGCAGGACTCAAAAAGACTAGAAAATATAAGGCTCAATCCTGTCTTTCTATTGAGCTCTCAGCTCCTGTTGACAGCTATGGTCTGTAGGGAATGAGGATTTGGTCAGTTGTTCTTCTATGCCCTCTTTCTTGGAAACTTTAAACAAAACTGAGCAAAAACTCATTAAGAAAGTCAATTAATCAAAGCCAGACAGAGGAAAATCTTGATCAACTTGTGCTAGGCTGAGGTCAGCCACGTTTGCATGAATATTCATAGCAAATTGTTCTGCTACCTCAGCCTGACAACCTCTGTTTATTCAAAAGTGAAGGTACAAGCCACTAGATAAACTAATCAAAGGACTTGCTCTGCGGCTTTGTCATATATTGTTCATGAAGTTGGACATTTACTCTATTCCCCTGAATCATTTTGCACTGAAATGGAGTTCTAGCCTAGGACTTCATTAGGTTCATAGGCAATATAGGCTGAAATAAATGAATAAAGGCAGAAAGGTATTGAATTTTTTGCAGGCAACTTTCTGATTGGAATGTTTCTCATTTCTGTTGAGAATTCAAATGTTGCTTATGTTTTACCAACACAAAATATGAATCTACACACATTTTTATCCATTTTATGGAGCAGTGACTCCAGAAAGTTGCCTATATACATAAGATGACATAAGGTAATAAAAGGAAAGCATCATAGTCACTCTTAATTTCACCGAGCAACTACAGCAGCAGGAAATGCAGTTACCAGCAAATAACACAGTGGCCTGAAGGTGAACATATGGTATTTGTCATACTGTTCAGCTGTGAAACTTGCCAATATGGCCATAGGAGGGGGAAAAAAAACAGGAAACAAAAGAAACTATTTCATTTCAATGGAGTGTATTACTAGTTTGATGTAAGTAAACCCTGTTATCAAAAGCTGGAAGACAAATTAAAAGACAAGTGTAGAAAATTCAGAAACATTTCAAATGAAAAAATTATCTCCCTGAATTGCAGGAGACCATGTGATCGCTCACTGTAATCAATTGAAATAATTGAAATTCAGAATGTTTAATTATACCCCAGTTCAGCAAATAATAATCTTTATCTCACTGTACTCATATGAAAGATGGTGTGGGCGAGCATATGGATCTTAAAGATGATTAAATTAGTGACTAATTTACTGCAAAAAGAGAATAAAACAGACATACAAATAAAAATTGGAAAAGAAAAATTTATTTTCAAGATAGCATATGACTAAAAATAGAGCATGCACAAAATTTAATATTTTAGATAAACATAGCAAGGCTCATATTTAAGATATAATATTTCCTTACATCTTAGCACAAGTGATAACTGATTGAATGAGGATGGAGGATATTGGCTTTGCTGCTAATGAAGTCTATGGTGGTTATGCTTGGAAGTAACTATTTCCACTTACCATGAGACTTTTGATGGACCAGCTGCTCTCTTTGATCTTGGGGGGACAATACTACAGATATAATAATACAACTTTCTTCTAAGGAATTTGCCTTTTCAGACCACATAGAAGATGTTGTGACCAAGACGCTGATGAAGACGTGCCAAAAATTAGGGTCCAAAAGCCTTACTTTGGTGGGCAAACAAAGGAGCAAGTTTTCCAAAGTGCTCAGCTGGCAATCATTTCCCTTCAAGAGAAAGCTGATAAGAGCTCAGCACTTTCAGAAAGAAGTTACTTACTTAAGCAAGTGTGTTGGAAAGTTTGCCTCAAGAGCACAGGATTGCACAGATGAAATTGTCTTATTTTCGGAAACCAAAGTCAGAGTGAAAATAAAGCTGACTGAAATGATAGTTAGCTGATTAATCTATATAATTTGCTGCCACAAGACCTTATTGAGGCTAAAGGCCGAGTATAACATGCTGTATGTGCAAAGTTGCCTTGGTTTCAAAGCACTTGGTGATTATCATAGGTTGATGGGGTAATTCAGGCTAGGAGGGACCTCAGGAGGCCTGCAGTCCACCTGCGAGCGCAAAGCAGGGTCAAATCTGGGGACAGACCAGGCTGCTCAGGGCCTGTACCAGTTGGGGCTTGAAACCCTCCAAGGACAGAGATGGCACAATCTCTCAGGGTGACCTGCTGCACTGCCTACCTCATGAGGAGACAGTTTCTGCCTATACTCAGCCCGAAGCTCTCTCATTTCAACTTGTGCCCGTTACCCCTAGCCCTCCCACCCTGCAATGCTGTGAGGAGTCTGGCTCCATCTCCTCCATGACTTCCTGTAAGTGCTGGGAGGTGGTTGTCAGGTGCCTCCCAAAACCATCCTCAATTCTCAAAGTGGGTCTCATGGTCATAAAAGCCAAATAATCTGTCACTAGCAACAGCTGTGCAGCCAGCTAAAGCTCCTTCCTCTCAGTGGTGGCATCCAGAAGAAAAGCCCTGGGACCTCCCTTAGCCATGGCAGGGGTGACTGTGTGGTGCAATGGCCCAAGGGCCTGTTCAAGCCCCCAGCAGTGTGCTAGGCTGGGAGACAGAGGCACGTATCCTTCTGGGAGGGAGGGTCTCCCTTCGCCACCCCCTGCACCTTCCTCCTGGTGCTGCCATGGGTCTGGGATGCCTCCCTGACCACAACTTTCTGCTGTGGGGCACTCACCCTCCTTGCAGGCCTGTGGGTGAAGGGACAGCCCGCTGCCATTGCCAGGAGTCAGAAGCCTCCAGCCATCTCTGCTGTGGAAGCCCTCACATGCCCCAAAGCCTCCACCTGGGCCCTTCTCTCTGTCACGGGTCAGGGAGAAGCCCCTCAACCTCTTCTTCACCTCACCCTGAGACCAGACCGCCTGCTCTCCTCCTCCTGCAGCCCCATCACTCATGCTACCTCTGCCCCTGGGGATACGTCAGAGATGACCCTTGCCCTCAGCATGGCCCTCCTCCCCAGCTGCCTCGCAGCACAACTCACTCAGCCAGTGCCGCTCTCACAGTGAAGTTTTAAACTGATTCAGCTAAACCCCACTAATTTTACGTATGAACTCTAGTAAACTGGTTTAAATTCAGCTCGTGGTGACTCAGCTGGCATTCATAAACACAAGTGTAACAACAAAACTAATGTTATATCAGTTGTCTTCTGTATGGTTGTATCAGTTTAACCAGAGTGGCTTGCAGGAAGATTTAAGCTAAGCTGGCGCTGCTTGGTTGCAGAAGACCTTAGGTCTGGAAAAGCTGCTGTGCTGATATGAATAAGACCATCAGCTGTAATTATAAAATACTTCAGCTTGGGTACCTGCCTGCTGCAGGGTATAAACTAATCACCCGCTGCCAAACCGAAAACAGTTTTCTTCCTTCAGGTGCTCTTGGTGGAGCAAATTAATGCCTTCCTCCAAAACACCTGCTGTGGGCTGGGGCCTTGGAAAGGCTTGTGAGCTGGACAGACAGCTTCCATAAAAGAATTAAAATTCTGAAGTAAAACACGGTGATGTTATCATTAAATTGGGACCAAATCCAAGGTAATAGAGAGCATGGAACAAGTGGTCCCCTTCCGCTGGATCAGATGCCTTTCTTGGCATTAACTGGGAATGCGTCAGCAGGGGAGGTAACTCTGTTAGCTAAATGAATAACGTTACTGAAGTTTCTCAGGGTGTCTGTGCCAAATCTGTGTTTAATCGGCCTGACTTGGAAAGGCTATAAAAGATCATTTTATTAATCTCTAAGGTCAGGATTTTAGCAAGGATTTTGAATTATTAAGGAAACTGGCTGATAATTGGGGCAGGAGGTAGAGTCACACTCAGCTTTGAAATCACAGCATCAGCAAAACTTTCTTGAGACCTATTACTGAATTCAAAGGGGCTGAGACATGCATTTAAACACAAGAACTGCATTTTCTGTTGAATGATTTAAAATGCAACAGCAAAATCCATCTGGATCCAGCATGTTTTAGGGTTTGCTGAACTAAATTGTCCATGCTACTTTCATTGCTTAAACGACGCTGGTACATGACTGCAAGCAGAGATTTAACGTTTCCTGACTTCTATTAAATGAAAATTGTCAAACATGAAGCTCTACCAACTTGAACAGTTATCCTGAGCTATAAAACGTGACTTTGAGAGTCTGGCCTGAGAACACCTCAGGGATGCAGGCAGAGAGTGGATAAGATCTCCTGCTGAGAATATATCTCAGCAACGTGAGCGACCTCCTTTCTGCATTGCCACGAGCTTCCTTCTCCCCATGAGGGCAAGCCAACTATCCTGTACTTGGTTCTTCTGGGCAGGAGGCAAGCCACAAGACTCCTCAACCTTTTTTCACTAGCTGCTAACCTTGTATCTCACTGTCCCTTTCATAGGCTGCATGATTAACAAGGAAGATACTCTGGGCACCTTCATCCTGAACAATGTAAGCACTATGAGTTTTCATTCCCTTTCCAGTTCTCTCAGGAGCAGAAGCTGACATCTCCATCCAACTCTGAACAGGTGGGAACATGTGGGTCATACACCACAGATGCAACAGAGCAATGAAAGGAAGCAACATCCCCTAAAGAGCTAATCTAGCACTCAGACTGTGTGGTGGTTTAGGGCTGGGCTGGCCACTAAATCCTGGACAGATGCCCTCTATTAACACCTCTCACCTCCCCAGAAGGGAAGAGAAAAGAGAATAAGGGAGAGAGACTTTACTAGTTGGAAAACAAAACTAACTGGTTTAATTAATCAATAATACTAATAACATAGGTACTACAGGATAATAATGTAAATAGGAAAATAATTAAATATATACAGATATGTACAAATATATATACAAAACCAATATAAAAACCTCCCCCTCACTCCCCCCCCCTCCAATGACGCTTACATCTACTACAGGATAATAATGTAAATAGGAAAATAATTAAATATATACAGATATGTACAAATATATATACAAAACCAATATAAAAACCTCCCCCTCACTCCCCCCCCCTCCAATGACGATTACATCACCAGAGGCTCTGCAGAGCAGGGCACTGGAAAAGTCGCAAACTGAACTCAGCAGCAGGTGGGAGCAGGAGGCAAGAACACATAAATCAGGAGCAGCAGCAGACGAACGAGCAGGGTTCTGCTCAGACTTTGGCCATCGCAGGATCGAGAGGGACGGAAGGGTCCAAGATGGAAGGGCTCCAAGATGGAAGAAGGGTTTAGGCCCTTGTGATCCCTTGGCTTTATAACGAGTATGACGTATGTGGGATGGACTACCTAGTTGGGCAGTTTTACGTCTGCTCCTCCCTGTAGATGCAGACGTGGCACCCGTGGTGAGACAGTGGCCTTATCATTATCACTTGTAGAAGTACACACTGTCTGGAAAAAGATGCTGCTAGTTTCAGCAAGTACAGCCACTCATAAGAGACTGAGCTGAAAAGTAAAATCACTAAATAGAAAATGAGTTCTATTTAGCTCAAACCAGGGCAGACTGGTTGGGGTAAAATTATATGGTTTAAAGAAGATTTTAGTGCCATGTTATTGTTGTGAACTCACTTGGCTTGCATGGAAACATAGGTTGATCAAGCTCAGTTTGTTAATGGGGAAAGAGATTCACTGAAGCTCTGCTTACAGCAGCAATGCAGCTATGACACAGGCAATTAACTAAAACATTGTAACATCAGTCACCTCTTGTCACTAAAATCCAGCACCATTTGAGGAGATGAAAGTGATCATGTCTGAAGTGCTGTAGAATTTCTATTCCTTTCCCCATCTCTGCACCACCTGTAGCTGAAATTGCATCCAATTGTATAGAAGGGAAAAAAATGTATTCCTATAGTGCTTGCTGATCTGAAGTTAGTGTTATCGTATTGGAAATGAAACCATGCATCTAGACTTTGTTTTCTTTTAATAAGAGTGAAACACTTGTTATATACTTTCTTCCACCCAAGAATTATATTGCACAGAAGGGATACATATCCCCTAATAAACTCTTTTTCCATTTTTCCATTGCCTTTACTTTCTCAGTATCAGCCTTTGAAAACCGCTTTAATAGTTCTCCAAATGCTTTTTTTTTCCATTGCTTTGAGCTCTTTCCTGTGTATAAACTGAGATGTTTGGAAAGGTAATATGCTTTCAGATTATTAGAAAATAGTTATGTTATTGTTTTTGCAAAGACCAGCAGCCACAAGATGTTATTAAATGTATTTCTGAATATATTTAATATTCAATTACAAGGCAGAAGAGATGTCTGAAAACAAATCTCAGGACGGGCAGACTCCTTTGGGAAATGCCATCTCCAAACTGAAGATTTTTAGCCATGAAGGCAATAAGGCATTATAATATGATCCCAAAGGACATGAGCAGCCTTCTGTTGTCTGGAGACTCTAAATCTAAATTGGCAACAAAACCCTAGCCACTCACTGCAGCAGGGATAGGATTTCACTCTGAATATTTTCTGAGCACAGTGTCTAAGTAAGGTTCTTGAACTAGTTGTGGTTTTCAAGAAAAGACCGTGTGATGTTTCAGGGACTGTTTTGTGCAGGTTGGAGTAGATGTTTGTAATGGATGGAGTAGAGGATTTAAAACCTCTAAAGGATTCCATGAGTATTTCAATTTAATCTTTTAAAGTATCTGTATTTTCTGTCTGGGGAGCACAATGTGCTTTACAGCTACTGAAGAACTACATTTTAGCAGTCCTGTGAGATCAGTAGCCATGTGCTTGCTACAGGTGCAGAAACTGAGGCACACACCATTGAAGTAACTTTCCAAGAGCCATAGAAAGGAATAAAAATATCATCATCCTGTGATCCCTCTGCACTACTCACAGATGGACCTGACACCTGACATTCAGAAGTGATATCTACTTTTCAGGCCACTGGTGAGATACACATGAGGAAGATTAAGCTATGGCAGGATGCAGGGAAGGGGATACCGTGCTTCGGCTGACAGGCAATTTTCTGCCCACTGTTCTCCAGGTTATCAAGCTGTTATTAGGAAAGATGGTGTAAAAAATCACTTTAGAAGAAATAGTTCCTTTAAAAAGCAGAGGCTAAGCAAGAATAGTCTGGAAAGGACAATATTTTACAATCGTCTTTAAACAAGGTTTCCCATTTCTAGCAAGGCAATAATACAGTAATGTAATTATGTGAGAAAGACTGACACGGTGTCATTTTCCATCCCACAGAGCTGAGACAAAAAGAAAGATAGCAGGCACTTTGACAAGAAATCTGTGGAAGATCTTTTGTTGATTTATCTCTGATGATTTCTGGTCACTAATATTTTAACAACAGAAAGACATGTTTAGCTTTATGTATAATTGGTCATAACATATTCTGATTTTTGTTCATCAGCACTTAAATTTTCAGTGAAAATTAATTTCCTAGCAATACACTTGACCTGAAGTTCAATGATCATAAACAGGGTTTACTCAGCAGCTGACCTGTATAATCTCCTTGCTAAGGAATTACAGGTTGGTGGTGTTCTTTATCATGCCTCTGACCGTGGCTCTGAAAGGTTTTAAAAATTCATTTACAATTCAGGAATGAGTCACAGTAGTCCTTCATTATATATGGAGAAAAAAAGACTAATGACTTCCACTGGGATGATACCGCTTTCAGTAGAAGGACTATAAAACCTATTTCTGCTTATGGCACTTCTGTTTTTTAACTCCTTCCTCTGACTTCCTTACCTCAAAGAACCCAAAAAATTCCTGAGAGGCACTTTAGCATTTTTTCTATCCATAGCAGCCAAAGGAAACCCAATTTTCCAAAACACTTTCTGGGAAAATAAATTTTCAAGCTGTAGGGGAAAAACATACCTAAAATACCCTTTTAAAAAACCAGTTTATCTAGGAAAAGAAAAGAGTATCAAGCAAACATTTCTGCTAAATACATGTAATAAACACTCATAAATCTTAAGCTAGTTGTTTGCAGATGTACATGGGTATGATAATATTAAACTGATCACTGCATATGTTTACACATTCAGCATTACTGTACGACTCTCTGATGTTACCTACTACTTCTATAGCAATAATTACTTTAACCACTTATTTTATAAGTGATGTTACTTATTGCTAAACATGTACTAGTTGAATAAAAATGTATCAAAAGCTAGTCATGGTAGCTATTGGTAACTATTAACTCTGTTATCTATATTTGATTCAGCATCCTGGTACTTTTACTTACATGGTTTCATAAATGCTAACATGTATTTTCAATGGTTCCACATTTTCTTGTGGAAAGCAAGAAATCCTTCACCTCTCCGACTTGCTCCATTACTGTTTCTGGGCTGCATTTCTCTGTCCTGGTCTTGGATATGTAAATGGTAAGCACTTCAGGGAGAGAAGTCTTTTATGACTAATAATGTGATTGCTGATGTTTTGATGATTGCTAAGGTATAAGGGCTCATTCGGTAAAGAAACTGAAAATCTGGCACAACACTCCTGAAGGTTTTGCCAGGTTGGTCACTTAAAACAACTTTGACGTGAAAAGGCGATTTAAACTTGCTTATGTACATATTTCAGTGCTAAAACTTATGCATGCATTTCCAGTTATTCTCCATGTGAGAGGAATAAAGGAAATTCCCATTCATTTTTAGGTGAGGAGGAGCAATGTATTATCTGGAAAGAGGTTTTTATTAATGAAATAACTGCAAAGGTGGCTATGTGCACAGAAGACAAAGAAAAGAGGCAGAGGAGACGATTCTGTTATTTCAGATTTTGGCATTGGAAGAAAAGTACTGTATTTGAAAGAATGGATTGCTCACAAACTTGAAGCATGCTTCCATGGACTGGATTCACACATGTGCTTAAAACAAGAGGGAGTAAGGCCATTATCTCTACATGTAGCTATTTGTCCTATGTGTAAGTCAGAGCAATGAAGACTGAGGCCAAGTGCATGTAACCTACTACTAATTCCTAAGGGAAAAAAAGTCTGATATTCAAGCAATCACAATCAGAGGGAACAGCTTGAGCTACTTAATAATAGTGGTTGTAGAATACATGTATTATTTTTCTACATTTAGCAAGGGGAGGAATAAATTAAATAAATTCAAGAAGGGATTAGTATTTTGTATGAATAATTAAAACAAACTCTGTCTAAGCCTTGTTAGGTGTTAATGTGTCTTTAAGTTTCTGAACATCTAAAACTGGGCAGGCAAAGCAGAAAAGCTAGCCAGAGAGATGAAACCTTGTTTGCACTATATAGTTCTATAGGTGACACATAACACTTCTAGAAACAAGGGAGGAGGATGAAGTATGAGGGTGCTGGCACAGGTGGAAATAGAATAATAAATGTCCCTGATCCCGTAGAAAGCGGTGATGGGAGAATGGGACTACTGTTACCGACTTGGTGTCCTTGATGCTGCTGCCGTACCATCTAAAGCACAGGGAAATCTATGAAACAATCTATGTTCATTTTGCTGAAAGGCAATGTCTAATTCTGAACCTCTGACAGCTACCTTAGAAAGCCCTTTGATTTTTTCTGGGACAAACTAAGTTTCTATCCAACTCAGTTTCTGCTTATCCCTCAGAATTTATTACTCGTGAAAGGACCAAGCTCAAGCTGTGTCAAAGAAGAAACTTCATCTACCCACTACCACAACAGCCACATTTACCTTATACAGTGGTACAGACCAGAGCGGGGACAGAGCAATTTCTGTGGAAGGATCTGGTTATTTAACAACCTCACAGAACAGGCAAATTACTGACACGCAGTAACAGTTTGCCCTTTCAAGGAAGCCTTTCTGTCACAGGCAACCCTCACAACTGCATATTTCTTTCACTTCCAAATGATCTTACTAACATTTACTTCCTTTCCTTCTCTCCCCTCTCTTCAAACACAAAGTAAAACAAATGAACTAGGATAAAAACCTTTAAGCCTTGAAAAGAATGTGAAACTAAGGTTGTTTGAAGACTGCTGTGTATCCTGCTACTAATGGCATATGGAAGGTTCAAAGATACTACAGAGGGAACCACTGGCCCTAAAACAGACTGCTTTAAAATATATCCTACCTTGGTTGCTACCAGTGGTGCAGCAAAAAGCTGCAATATGTGTAATCAAGGTAGGTCTCTTCATTTTCCTGTATATCAGTCCAGCAAATTAAGCATCTACTCTCTCAATTCCTAGTCCAGGAGTCTAACCTCAACACTCTGAGCTGGCAGTCCAGTAGCACCCAAACTCACCTTCATAGAATGGGGTTTGTATTTAATAATATGGACTGATCCACTAGGGCTTCAGATGCTCCTTCTGGGGCTTCTCTCCTTCCACAGCTTTCTGCACACTCTCACCATAGCTAGCTAGTATTTTTTTTTTATAAAGAAGAATAATCAAAGTCCAGGTGGCCAGGGTTT
The DNA here is from genome assembly GCF_000695765.1 of Mesitornis unicolor. NCBI lineage: Eukaryota > Metazoa > Chordata > Aves > Mesitornithiformes > Mesitornithidae > Mesitornis > Mesitornis unicolor. The sequence continues at coordinate 59,975 of NW_010206455.1, read as the reverse complement.
CCCTGCCAGCCCCATTCCTTCCTCTATGCCATCCCAAGTGTCTCTCACATGGCAAAATTGGGAAGGTGAAAGTCTGAGGGGTGCTTATTGTACAGAGAGGGATTTATTGTGAAGATAGACAGTTTACCACTAGTGAGAGACAACTGAATAAGCTTCAGCGAGGAAGGGGAAGGCTGTGCTAGGGCAAAAAAATGAAAGTGACCTATGCATCCCCCTGCAAGCTCCCAGCTGCCCTCCCCCTCCTCCCTGCAGAGCAAAGCACAGCCCCCTCCTCATGTTACCTCTCTCTCCCCTTGCTTTCCCAACGTGAAGGGCTTTGCCACCACGTGAAACTGTCTTCCCACACCATGGAGAAGGACAGGGAAGGGATTTTGTGTCTGTTCTTCAGGCATCGAAATTCATTTTGGTTCTGCTGTGGCTGTGCTTTGAGCTGGCTCAGAGATAAGTCATGGTTTGATAGCATGCATTGCATTAATGTCGGGGGTGGAGGAGCGATCAGCAAAGGGAGAAAAGGCTCACTAGTCATTCTTAATCACATTTTACACTATCAGCCATGATTATGTCAGTCTCATGATCAGAGCAAGAAAAATAAGAACTGGCTCCTTAGTTCTGCACCTTGCTTTTACACGAGTTTGTTGTTTCAGCTTCCTTGTTACAGGCAGGTCTGATAATAATCCTCCAAATAGGCATCTTCCAATGCCTTACAGCATCCTTCACAAGAATGCGCTTTCTCTTGTTAGAGCCTAGCTTCCATTTTCACTGGCTGGGGTGGGATGCATCCTAACTGGGCGAGGAGACTGAGACCAGACCAAAGAGCCTGGAGCTAGTGATGGTGGTTGGAGATGAGGACAGAGAAACAGGAGTGACAAAAAGGCACTTTGCTTCATCCTCAGACTGCCCATCTGCTTATCCTGGGTTGTACGGAGGAAATGTCATGACGGGTAACAGACACAGATCTTTGAGTCTCATGGGTAGACGGTGCTCAAAATATTTGATATTAAGGTGTGTGCGAGTACTAGGTACAGATTTCTTCAGGGAAAGAATGCCTTCTGAATATAGCATAAACACTGGGGTAAGAAAAAGAAACATCAAATAAACCAGAGGATATTTAAAAGGGTGTAATAGGCAGGAGGTGAAACAGTGGAAGAACATGTGGGCTTCTTTGACCAGGGCTCTTTTTAGTGATAGAGATCCAAGCCAGATTCCCTTTCAATACCAAATACATCTATTGAAGTCCGAGCAACAGACTTAATTACAGCAGGAAATTGCTGTTTTGAAAAGCATATCTGTAAAGAATGGGAGAATGCATATGGCACATATGTGCCTCGACAGTTTTGCTAAATAAACCATGAATTTTGACAAGTGTGTATCTGTAAGTTTGCCATGGAAATAGGATTGTATAACATCACAGCTGAAACAAAAGTTCAGCCTCTGAAAACTGTGTGGGCGTGCTGCTAAAATGTTTGCTTTGAATGTTAGCTGACTAGTTTTGTAACTCCCATGCATCTAGTTAATGCTCTTTTAGACAATACATGGAAAGGGTGGATGTCAGGACTGTACAATAAAAGCATTAAAATTGTTATGTCTAATGGTCAAAGCCCAATTTCAGTGTTTCAGAAAATGACAGAAGTTTCTTGCATCAGAAAATTTAAGAGATGAGACTTCCCAGCTTGTTTATACATTATTTTTTCAAGTGGATGTGTGGAAAAATATTTGGTTCTCTGTTTAATAAGGAAATTACACTGTAGGGTTATTAATATCATTTTGGGGAGCTGGTTAGTTCAGCCAGTCAATGAGGCACGGTCTGCAAAGGCTTTCTCTTTCAGATTGTTAGTACAGAGCCATTCTGAATGACAGTGAAGAGGATCTGTTACTATTAGTGACTTCATGATTCAACTCAGGAGTGTTATCCACAACCCACTGAACTTACTCTCACTCCATAAACCACTGGCATGTTTGGCAAACTGTCAGCTGTCCCATCAACCTAGACCAAGAACTAACCAGGTGCAAAAGCACGTCCTCACAAAACTCCTACAAGTGGTAATTCTGGCACAGGTTTGGTATGCTAATTGCTCCATGAGGAAAAAAAAAACCTGCCATCAACCATAAGGTAAGCATGGACATCTTTATGCAAAAGATAAACAGCAGGACAAGGGTTCAGAGCAGCTTTTGTGACACTGAGCACTCCAAGTCACCATGCACTGGCTTTGCAGGTCAGTTGTTCTAGTCAGCCTGTCTTGGCCTTTGTTCAGGGGATGCAAAACCTGAAGTAACAAAACCAAGTTCTCCAAACTTGACCTGAATTTCAAAATCATTGGGATTATTCTAAGTCTTCACTGATAGTCTGTTTTATAATTCATGCACACTGGCTCATCCTGGTTCTTCAAGGTATTAGCATGACCATAGCATCTCTTCCAGGTGGCTTTGGCTACCCCTTGTTGTAAAGAGCTTTCCTACCCTGTTCTGGGTCAGCAAGTGGCAAAAGCAAGGATATCCTACCCCTGGCATATGCACCAGGAATGACCACTCTATTGTACACCAGTTTTGCTCTGTCCCAACTGGAGATCTGGCTGGGGTAGGGAGCAGAGTGATGAGATACATGTGCATAAGCCTGTGCATGTAGGTATGTGCATGCACACGTATGTGTACGTGCACATGTGCTGGGAGATGGGTTCTTCAAGCTGAAGCCCTGGAGGAAAACTGCTGAAGGAGTCAAAGTGTCCATTTCTTCTGTTCAGTAGCTGCAAAATATCCCAGGCACTGCACAAGGCCTGCCTTACCAAATGTTTCAGAATTTCCCTAGGGAAAATGGTCCAGCTATTGTTATGGTATCTTTCATTTTTTATAAGAAAATTGTTTATTAGGACTATATTAATACTAGTGTCCCCTGTAATAAAAAGTAGGAAACATATAAGACACAGGTCTACATCTCAATCCAGTTTCTCTAGACAGTGCCCCTTCCAAAATGATATGGTGGAATTGCTTGATTTACACAGAGCTGACAACCTGATTTTGCTTTTATTATGTGCCTGGCAGATTTTGTCTGACATACCCATGTGCCACAAGTCCAAACTAACACACTACACATGGCTGAAGTCAAGTACATGGGTGATCAAATTGTGCACAAAAGCATTTCTGTACAGAGGCACAGATGGCTGTGTCATGGTTTTTACAGGTGTCTTCTCCCTCCATCACATGAAACATCTGTTGGGCCACATGCAGTGTACAGCAACCAGGGAAGGACATGCCATGAAGGGCTGAAACGTGGGATGAACATATCTCCTTTTCCTCTCTACTTCCATGGGTTGTTTGGAGTTAAAACTAAACTGGAGTCTCATTAGCACAAAGCTTTGAAAAAAAAAACCTTGAAGTGTGGCTCTGACTACACCCCTCACATGGCTATACTCTACAGTACAGGTAATGTCATTTGCAAGACCAAGGCAGCAGAAGCGTGCATCAATTAAGAAGTATCTCAGTAGGAAACTCGAAATTCACCAAATGGCAAAGATCCTGTTACAACAGCTTGTCTCCCCCATGGCCAAGACACTTGATCTATTAAATCACAGAAATCACAAACCCTGCAGTTCCAGTGCACTGGGAGGATTATATTAAACTCGGTCAGCAATTATTGGTAATACAGGATAAAAATCTTTACTCTGAAAGTAAGCTTTAAAAGGTCATAATATAATTGCTGTCGCTGATGGTCTCTGCAGTGGCTGTTAGTCTGATTGCAAAGCAACAGAGAATAAATGCAGATGCATAGATTGAATGCAAACCCTAAACTGCTATTTCTGCCGCAGCATTATTGGCAAAATTATAGATACAGCACACATCAGCTTTCTCCACACTTGCTAGCCTTAATAAATTTACCTTTATTCTTCACCAAATTTCCTCTTTATTGTTGTTCTGTGAATGCTCATTATGAGCAAGCACAGAAATGCCAAATGAGAAAGTGGGAAGCGTGCCAAGGAGTCAGTGGGAGATTCAGACAAGTTTTCCAGGCCCTTTGCATTACTCACAGACAAATGTAATACACGAGTTAAAGCTGCACTGCCAGATTAGCTCTGGAGCTGGACATGATGACACCCTTCCCTGCAATGAGCTGTGGAACAGAGACATTTGGACCCTTATTTGGGCCTTGGGAATTTGAACCCTGACATCTGCTATGAGCTGCCATTGTGCACCGGTGCTGGCAGTCCCCAGCTCCCTCACAGCCACAAGTTCAACAGCATTTGAGGCATTTCTTGGTGCCGTTTCTTCATCCAGAGGGCACTCCCAGCTCAGTCACACCTGCAGTTCTCTTCCCAAGGGGGCTCCGAACTCCCCCGTGCTGTAGCATGTCCCTAAGGCAACTTGCAGAACAGATTTCAGTTGTCCCTCAGCTCCTTCCAGAATCCCACTCACATACAGAAGCCCAGTTATGGAGAGCAGTCCGCAGAGTTAATCCAAATCCATTTTTAAGGTACTGCAGGTAAACCTCATTAAATTCTCTTGGAGATGATCTCATATAGAATTAAAGAGGTCATAGAGTACTTGGACTACAAGTTTTGAGTTAGCGTTACCGCATGCCAGCTCCTACATAAGCATTGGTGTGTGCTCTCTGCCCTAGCACCACTCTAGCATGAATGAATTCACATTTGCTCTACACTAAGAATAATTGACAATTACTGCAGATCCCTCATACATAACAATTTGCAATCTAATAGCTTGCTGCCTTTACTACACCACTTAGTTTATATCACTTTGAAAATAATTTCTGCTTAATTGAGTTAAGGTCAACTCTTATTGAGAGTGCTGGCACAGTGACTAAATGCAGTTCAGCTTATTTACTCTTAACTCATATTTTAACATTCCTGAGTGTTAATGTACAAGAAGCTGATTTTTCATACAGGAAACAAATAATTAGGAACATCCTGAGCAGTACAGCTGCTTAGCGTCACTGTACATTGTGATGCTGCACCTCTGACTGTGCCCAATCCTACTGAATCCAAAATGGTCTCCTCTTCCTGGGAAATCGACTTCTTATTGTAAAATCATTCAGTAAGTTACTTCTAATAGTGGCTTTACAAATATCTCATGTGCTGCTTGAATGGCTCTAATTTGCCTAATAAAAGGACAATTTTTAGTTAATCAGAAGCTTCTCAGTAGATTCTGAATTAACAGTTGGCTTGCTGACAGGTAAAATTAATTAGATTTTTTTTCTCCTGCTAAAAGAGTAAAATAATCTCTTGCTCAAACCCATTTGTGATAGAAGTTACCAGGAGGAATCTTAGGTATTTATTTTCTGAAAAGCTAATAATATGAAACTTAGTAAAAAATAATAAGTCATTAATACCAGGGTTTGTGTACAGCCATCTTTGCTATTAAACTGATTTTAAACAATGAACATTTGCAGTCTTGAAGCTGTTCCTTCTTCTCTTGTTTCGTCTTAGTCCGAAACACCAGAGCAACCTACCTGGCTGTAGGAAAGGCTGGCACATCTTGTTTCTGCCATCTTCCCACACCATCCTGCCTGCCTCACACAAACTCACAAGCATTCTCCATTAAAAAGGAATATATTACTTATTACTTACTATATTCTTCTTCGTTAAAAAGGGATATACTACTGCATGAGACTGAAGTGGGCTTCAGCACATTCACTGTGGTACCAGAACCCAAATGCCACAAGTTTCTGAGTAACCATCACCCTGCAGCTTCCAAACCAGGCTCGATATCTCTGCGGCATGAGCTGGGGCTTGAAGCAAAACACAGCCTCTCAGACAAAACCCCAGCTGGTTAATGTAACCACCAATGCTCTAAGGAAAGATGAGTCAATTCCTGTATTGACCCAACTCTAAAGCAAACCTCAAGCAAAGGTGACCTTCAGCATCTGAAGAGCAGAAGTTGCAGAGTGATATACTGAGCATCAAACCATCAAATACCCCATGCTGTCTCTCAGCCTACTTCCCTCCAGTACCAGGTGCAGCTGAGTCAAAATTTCTCTCTTTCCTCCATGACCTCCCGCCTGAGCCCCAAACACCCTTCCCGCTATTGCAGAAGCAGTCCCACAGTCCTCTGGGGGGCACAAGGCACCTTGCCAAAAGCCCTCCTCTCTCCCACCCTGCTTTCCAGACCTCCTGTTACCCATCAGCCCTGGGCATCTGCCCCCCTAATTCAGGGGCCTTACACAATTACACAAGTAACACTGCTTCAAGCCAGCTGTGAAGTGGTAAATTAGTGCTAATAGGCAAGGGACCATTACTGGAGGGGTTCAGGAAATGCACATTATCACAGAATCACAGAATGGTTTGGGTTGGAAGAGACCTTAAAGCTCATCCAGTCCAACCCCCCTGCCATGGGTAGGGACACCTCCCACCAGACCAGGTTGCCCAAAGCCCCATCCAACCTGACCTTGAGCACCTTCATGTCAGAGGCATCCACAACTTCCCTGGGCAACCTGTGCCAGTGTCTCACCATCCTCACAGTAAAGAATTTCTTCCTAATACCTGGTCTAAATCTACCCTCTTCCAGTTTAAAACCATTCCCCCTCTTTCTATCACTACCTCTGCCTCCCCAGATAAAATGGTGCTCATTCTGCAGCCACGATCACAAGTCCCATCATATTGTGATAGAATATCCCAAGGCAAAGCCCTTTTTGCTTCAGGCATTTTATAGCATCACCTCAAACTGAGATAGGAAATGGTCAAATGAGCTCTAGAAACTTCTTATTGCCAAGTGCAAGTCTGTATGTTGTTTAAAATACAGTTGGAGTCACTGCAGCTCTGAGGTGTTTAATCAAGAGGGGGTTTGTTGTTGTTTTTTCTCCCCCCATATAACATATAATAGGTATCAGAGCACCTGTCTAAATTCTGGAAAAAGCAATAGCCAGATCCAAACCCCTGGCCAGAGCCTGAAAGGTGCAGAGTAACACTGATTTTACGTGGAGTTTAATAAGAATTGAAGGTATGTAGCAACTCTTAGTGTCTGGCCTGGACACATCATACTCCTCCCCTCCAAAGAGCAAGTACCAACACAAAATGCTGAAACTGTAGTAACTCTTTTAGAGGTATCTGTACATATTTACTATGGTTTCCTAAGAAGGCTTATCTAGCATTTCTGTTTATATGTCTATGTTTATATGCCACTCCTAATAGTCTGTGAAGCTGCAGGCCAATTTTGAGGAGATTTGACACAGTAGCAGGAGAATCAAGGGTGTTTGATCTGAACATGATTAATGGAAAGAGGAAGTGAGGCGGAGAAACGACAGCCGCCCAAGCTGAACCATTGTCCACATGGTTGCTCAACCTCAAGACACAAATCTTCAGGGAATCAAAGCATAAGACTGCCTTGAACCGCTTCTCCACCACCCTAAAATCCATCAAGAACATCTGCTGGAATCTTCACTGCAAGTGGAGCAGGAGTCTCAGTGAGTCAAAGGTTTCACAGGCATCTATCAAATCCTATACACCTCCTAATGTGAAGGTTGTTCAGCTCCTGTGTTTCTATTCACATATGAAATGAGTAATATTGATACTTACCCTAGAAGTCAAAGAGAAAAAACAAGCCAGGATCCGTATCACGGCCAGAGTTCATCCTACCAGCAGTGACCTCAATGAGTGTGAGGTCAGTTAATTTTAAAATACTGTTTTCCAGCTTAAAAACAACCAACCAAACAAAACCAAATTAATGAAATGGAACTTTAAAGTCATTTCAGCATCTTAAGATGCTTTATCCAGAAAGGTGTAGGCACTGCAGAACAAGAGTCAAAAGCAACTCAATGACATTTCAGTGTGTGATATAAATGTTCATGAAAAGAGTTGGTAAAACCTACTGAATCCTCTGTACTTTCACCTCTCACCCCTGTTCTTCACTGGACTTCAAAACACAGTGGAGTTGATCTCCTCTGGTAGGCTGCACACGATTACAAAAGAAAATCACATTTGTACAGACAGCTTACTACATATCTTATTGGGTCTTACTATTTTCTACCATTAGTAGCCATCTGAATGGCCCTTGTATGTTGTGTTGTGGAGGGAGGTTGGGAGCTTGCCATATGTGCAAGTATGGATGCATACGTCAAGATTTATTTGAGCTGAGACTAAACCAATAACAATAATAAAGACAAACTATTAAGATAAGAAATGGATACTGTGCACTGCTGTAAAGATTTGTATCCATGCTTCCCTTAGTTGTTGTCTTTCTTTATATGGTGCCCTTTACAGGTTTTTATTTGGCTCTTTATAGTGGCAGGAGAAGTGTAATAATGCCTATGAGAAGCTGGTGCTGTTTGTGATCTCCCATTCCTTTTCCCATTGCTTCCTAAGGTAAATGCAAAAACACTCTGTATGGTAGCAAAATTAATTTCTTTTTTTCCTCAAATACAGCTTCTTTTTCTCTGTGTGAGATGGCCCCCAGCAAGGAGTGTGGGGGAATGGCAGCTGCCATGGCAGCTCCCCTACGTACCCACGGGGAAGCCTGGGCCCTGCGCTACTGGGTGCTGCAGGGCAGCTCTCAAGCCTCTCATCCCCACCAACCTCACTAGAGGGGCTGATTAATGAGGTAATTTATCCTGGATCCAAGTCAGGATATACCCCGATATATCTTTCTGTCCTGACTCTTCAGGGTAGGAAAGGAGGTTGCGACCACTGCCCGTGCAGTGTCTGGGGTACCTACTCATGGGGAGCCCCTAATGCGCTGCTGGTGTAGTTTACAACTCTTGGGCTGATCTCTCTTACTCCTGAGGGACAAAGATGCACCTCATATCCCCCAAATCAGAAAGCATAGGATACCTTACAAGCAGGGGCACATATCCAAGTGCATTTGCCAAGTCTGAGTACATGATCTTGACTCAGAGGAATACCCTGGATGAGAGAAAAGGATTAAATTCTCCCCATTCCCTTGATTCCCAGTGAAAAAGTAGCATTAAAATTGTTATGCAGTTAATACAGTCATAGCTGAAAGACCAAGGCTTTGGCTGGCTGTACAGGGGCAGATCAGCCAACACATGGCCCTCCAGGAGCATGCAGAGAAGTCCTATGTCCTTCTCCCTCCCCAGACCCAGAACCTCCTTCCTATAAAATCCTTTTTATTCCACGAAGATCAAGGGAATAAAGAGCATGTGGAGCCAGCCCAGCTTTGTCCCATACCAGGGATGAGGTGAATCTGGTCAGGCAGAAGGAAATTAGAGGTCAGTTAGTGTTGTGAGATACAGGATTTCAACTGACAGCTGCTGTATCAGAAAAAAGTTCCTTCCACTTAAAAAGTCTGATTGTGAATATACCCATATTATTGGCTGCAAAGGACATCTGAATAACTGTGTGTATTTTTAAGCAGTTCTTAAGATTTTGCTGGAGTCTGGTGTGTGCATGATGATCAAAAGAGACACACCCAATTAGTACTGAAATTCAGCCAGGACTGCTTGTCTTAGCAAAGATTAAAACTGAAGCAAGATTCTACTTTGTCAATACGTTAGCCTAAAATGGTCTCATCATCTTTTTCTCTGTGCTAACCTTTCTCTCACCCCTTCAAATCCATTCTCCTTGATGCCGTTATTCTGGTCTTCAACATCAAAACCAGCATATCTAGGTAGAAACAAGTCCTTGCTCCTCTCTTATACTGAAGGGGACTTTTGACCTTTTAAGAGAAGAAAGAAACAGACTTTTCTACAGCCATTTAAAAATGTAAATGTGTACTAGCATACGAGTTCGCCTGGAGTTGTCTTCTCTACCTGCTCTTTCTGGACTGCACCTAACTTGATTTTTCTCCTTCCTCTTTCAGTTGCTCCCAAAAACTTCACAGCCCTTCTGCAACCCTGCACACACACAAGATGTGCCAGCCCCATGGATGTCCTCTGCCAAGGTCACTATCTGAGGGTGGTGGTGGCCAGCTGCTGCGTGCACACCTCGGCACGCCAAGGGACACACGGACCTCAGTCTGCCCCCACCTAACGCAGGGGCACTTCTCAATGCTGTGACTCGCCTGCACCGCGAATCTGCTGCCAACACAGGAAGGGGCTACCAAATTAAGCATTATTACTCACGGGCAAAACTGCTCCTCTTCCCCTTCGCCTGCGACTCCACCGATGTCCCAGGGAACGCAGAGGGTTTGCTTTTTCCCGCTGCCAAAGTCCCTCTCCATGATGGAGATGGGAGTAAATCACCGATCCTGCCCTTGGTGGGAGCAAGGAGCGCATGAAGCCGCTCTGCGCCTGCTGCCCCTCAGCTGGAAAAGGCTGGTGCCAGCCGGGCTTACGCCGTCAGAGCAACTCAGGGGAAGGAAAATCGCATAGAGGAGGGAGAGAGAAGGGGGGAGAGCAGCAGCGAGTGCGTGGAGCCCAATCACCTTTCATCATTTTGAAAGTTGGAAACAAGATACTGTTAAGAGGTCATGTGCCCTGAGTGATTTACAAACGCGATGGCTGTACGGGAAGCTGCATGAGGTTTTCTTTTCAACAGAAGCAGCGGGCTTTATTGATATTTTGCCCAACATCCAGGCTTAGAGATTGCCCATCACATATAAGGGAGAGTGTTAAAGCACTTAAAAATATATTAAAACAGTTTTAAAACCCACACGGTTGGGGGATGGTGTCTCCTCCAAAGACTTAGCAGAAGTGTAGGATTTAGCACTTTCTGCAGCAGACTGAAAACCTCTCCAAGGCGGTAAGCGGAGCCTTGGATCCCAAGCCTAACACTCACATTCGATAATGAAAAGTAGCCTCTTTTTCTGAACCAGGCCAATTTACTACAGGGATAAGGAAGATGATGACACCATGAGTGTGGCTCTGTGTGTATCCACATTCGCCCCTCAAGTGAAAAATGAGGAAAATAGCACCAATCTTCCACTCAGTATTAAATCAAGCCAGGATGCTCACAGAGGAGTCTTACACAACACAGCGAACAAAGTGTGTACCTTTCCTTGTGTATCTCTGCCTGGAAGGAACAAACCATATAATGCTTGTAGAAACAAGGAGAGGATCTTTGCTTACAGGAGCATATTGTGAACTCACATTCCAAGTGCTTAAAGTCCAACTAAAGGGAACTTTAATTGTGGGATGATCAGAATAGAAGAGAAAGCTTGCAGGTCCTTAGCCAGCAAGAAACGGAAAGAAAGAGATGCTGAGCACAGAGGAACAGGCTGAATGTCTCGAAAGTCTTACCTCCAATTATGGACTACACAGAGTGATTTAAAGGGATATTGTAAATTCAAATTCAGTGTTTTAAATAATTTATAGTTAGAATTTAAGTCTCTTGAACAGTCTATCCCTACACTGGTTTGGCTTCTTTCATCTGCTTAATGTATTTCACACCTCTCCTCTAGCACAAACTGAATTTAAAGAGGTTGGAGATTTTCTTTGAGAAAACAAGTTCAAATCTGGTAGAAAATGAAGGAAACAGTTTGCACAAAAAGGGACTCTCTATCATAGGAAGCTCAAGTCAGCTCAGTACCTCCTGGTGCTAAAGACCACTCCACAGCTTGAGAGATTCACAGCTCTCAGTTGCTCTCTGGTCCAAAAGGAGAATTTGCAGGGTCCTTGCACAGCAGCCTCATCATACAGGCAAAATGCTGCTAGACAAATCTACAATGCTGCAACAAGGAGTCGTGGCTAGACTATCAAAAGCAATCCATGTACTGGTGAGGTAGGGATACAGGGCACCCTAGGTAGAAAAGGCAGAGCAAGAGAGGCACTGCCGAAAGGAAGAAGGCAAAGATCTCAGGAGAGGAAGAGCATTCATCTCTTGGGGTGTCTGGAGAACTGGAGCCCGATGGCTGGAGTTCATCAGCACCCTGCTTGCTGCTGCTGCAAGGTGACCAAATCTTTCACGCATTTTTGTAAGCAAGCTGTGCTTGAAGATCACTATCAGCTTCCTCAGGGGAAACCAGCTGACTGCAGTGCCTTCAAGGGTAAATACCCAAAAGCGAGAGGCTTCCCACTGCACTCAGACTACAGCAGAAATTACAGTGCTAGCCGAGCTGGGCACTGCCCACTTCTGCCTGTCCACCACCTCCTGGCTGACTCCTGGTGTATATCAAAACTACCAGCCTGGAAATGGGACTTTGTCCACCATCTGGTACTGGGAGTCTATGACACACAGCCAAGGCTCTGGGGTACAACCACAGCGTGAACAGCGATGAAGAGAGTGAGCAGGGTCTGGACTGGGGCAGTGCTGTCCTGCATCAGAGGTGTTACAGGGGCTCAGGGACGACAGAGTGCTACGTGACACAGCAGCCCCTGGACTGCTACAAATTACCTTGGAAGTAGTTTTTATTCCCAAAATTCCCAAAACACAGATTTGAACTCATGATTTAAAGAAAGGTTCCTAAGATACTTCTGGCAGTGCGTAAGATCTTGGACAGCGTCATTTTAATCTGATGGCATTTCTGTTTCCCTGTCTGGCTGGACTGTGTTTGGTGTTCTCTCTTCCTCCCACATCTTAAATAAGGAGACAGCAGACATTTCAGCAGTTCTCATATCAAAATTCCAAATGGTTGTGAGTGCATTACAGAAATCACTTTAAGGGACTGTGGCTCTTCAATTATTTATGGCAATATTACCCATCCAGATTTGCCTTAACATAAATAGCATCAAACAGGAGCAGAAAGAGAATAAAACATTGGAGCCTATTTTTGAGACACCTAACATGCCACGGAGCTCCACACCCGCCCTCTGAGATCTGTTCGTTCCACTCGCTGCCGCAGCAGAGGGTGCAATGGTAATCCTGCCAGGGATGAGACAAAGACCTCCCTGGAGCAGATTGTGCCGTCTGCAAGGTCCTTTGCAAGCATTCCTGAGAATATCAACTCCCCTCTTTGTTTCGCTTAATGAAGGCTCTGGATGCATTTTATTTCTTGCTTAATTTCTAGTCTGAAAATCTTGGCATGGCTGGCACCGATGTGAATGTCTTTTGTCCCACTAGGGCACAGATGAATTTGTAGGTGTTCACTGGGAGACCAGATGGCTTCTCTGAGCCCTGATGTGAAGGCTCCTCATTCCCAGTTAAGGTACTCTTCAAGGCTTGTTACTGCTGCTTCATTTTCCATGTATCCAAAACAACAGTCAGTGGAGATTTAGGAGCACTTCATTGCAGAAAATGCACACTGCATTAGTGATTGGAGTCTTTAGCAGATGACTGGTGAACCCCAGAGCCTGGATAATCCATCTGCTCTTGCCTGCATGTATTACAGAGTTAGGAAACCCAAGAGGGCACTCAAGCCTCTTTAAGTGTTGCTGGGACAGTCACCACTGACTCCTAGGGGCTCTGTGGCTTTGAGCAACTTCCTGAAGGCAAGACTGCAACAGTGAGGAAGAAAACACCAAAATGTTCTCTCCTTTGAGACTTGTTTTCTAAAAGTAAAAATCAGTCCAGAAGTAAAACAATGCCTCTACTCAAGAAAATCAGATTATACTGACACTTGCAGGAAATACCTTACCTATACAGATCCGCTCCTGGGATGGTTCTGCCCACTTCAGCATGGCTATAGTTTCTCCCCTAACTCCAACAGCATCAGAGCTGACTTTGTTCCTCTCACTGCCACCACCCAAAAATGCAGTTGATCTCTTTCAGATGGTGTAGGGGAAGATATTCAGAAGTGAAAGGAATAAAACGTACCTTATTTCATCTTAGACAGCTGAAAATACCCCTTTGCTTAGGTATATGACTGTGTTGCAGTAATTTTCATAATTTGGTCATGACAATCAAGGGAAGTTAAACACAGCTCAAGGAGATGCATTCACATTCTTAATTTGAATTCCAAGAGTGATTCCATGGAAACTCATGGGGCTGCTCATATAAACAGAGTTTAAAAGATATGCAAGCTTTTGTGGCAATGGATTGGTCTAGATCCCAGTGAATGTTATAGAGCTGCATCTTTGCTGATCAGCGCTCTTTCTTGGGCAATTTCTTCTGCAGCTGGGTTTGCAAGGAGGAGCGTGGTGTGCAGTGGAGTCACCCAGGCAGGCTGTGCGTGTTGATGATTCACAAGCTGGACATCCGCTGATCAAAGAGCTGTATGCAAACCTCATCATCTTATACCCATCATCTTAACCCTTGACAGTTAAAGAAAGAAAGGATAGTTAAAGAAAGGAAGGCAAAGGGTAAAGGCAAACAAGCCAGCTTGCCTGTTGGTGAGAGCCTTTGCAAGAAGATATCAGAAAAATCCAATTCAGTCTTCCTTTTCCCTTTGAAAAATGAAAAAACATCCAACCTAGAGGCGTTTTAAAAAGCTCCACCTGCCCTGAGCATGCTCTGGCACACTTTCTCCTTCCTAGAGCTTGTGAAAGTAAAAAGCCCTGAATAATACCTAAGAGCAGATTCTCTGTAGCACAGCCACACTCCTACTGGGGAGTCTCTACTGACTGCAAACCCACCTATGCAGTCCAGGGAGGAGAATTACTGTGGAAAAATATATTCCTATGCTTTTTGTAGCCTGATCCCCAGCCAGGGGGGAGCAGATAGTGTTACATGTTGCTCATCATATAATGATAGTCATGCAGGTTTGAGGTCCATTTACAGACCCTCCCCTTCAGCCTGGCCATGAATAGATCGTTCACTGGGTGCTTAGGGACACCTGCAGTACATCCCTTTTTCCTGCTATTATATTCAGTAAAAGCACAGAGAAACCAAAGTGAAGTTTTGTTGTCACCAAAGCTAGGGCAAAAGTGAAGGGTCAATGTCAGTAGAAGAAATCCAATGGGATATTGGTCTGAGATCACCCATTAATCACAGGCAATACCAGCCTAAGTGCCTGGGCTCTGTCCACCATCATGTGCGGGGTGGTGGGACGAGAGAGCGGTGGGGGAGAGTAGTCATACAAGGAGATAAACGTTGCACATTTAATACTAGGAAATATTAAAACATGAAGGAAATGAGATAGAAATGACAAGTGATAAGTAAATCTATATGGCTTGGAGATTTCCTTTTAATTTTAAGAAAATTAGCATTCGTGCTGGTGCATGCAGTATTCAGAAGAACAAAGCAGAAATTATGTGAGCTACAATATCCATTATCTTCTTTCTCATCTATGTTTTCATTATCTTTTGTAGAAAAACAAAGTTTGTGAATGGAGAAGGGAAACAAAAGGTGTCATGTATCAGATATATCAGAATAACTCTTAATTTTCATACTGTGTAACAAGGTAGAACAAAAATACAGAAAGAAACCTTATCTTTTCTCACAGATAAAGAAGAAAAGGAAATATCTTTGTAATTAGTCAAATTGGTTTTGCACTTCTCCTTTCTAGAACATAAATCAAATGAGAAATATTTCTAAAGAAATTATTTGCATGCATTGTAAGGCTCTTCAGAGGATGTTCAGGATCTGGAAGGTCATCATGAACTTAATGAGCTTTTCACTCACAGGTAGCCTTCAAAAATACATTTTAATTGACATTAGAAACTTGAAGAAGTTGTGCTGTCTCTAGCTTTGTAAGAGAGGGAAGATAAAATAGCTTTTTGTTCTTTTGAAATTAGATGGCGAAGTATTTTTGAGGTGGCACATGCTAGTGCTCAGTTTCAGTCAGTGATGTTCCCTCAAATTATAGGTGCAACCTGTAATTTGGAAGTTGTGATCAGGCAGCACCGGGTGATGGGCACAGCTGGGTGCCCTGGCTGCAGGCAGGGATCCTTGGACACACAGTGCCTCCTGCAGACACCGGCAGCCTCCTCTGGATGCCACCTTTCCATGAGGTCCCTACTGACTACAGGCATGTGTTTTTACCCAAAAAAAGAGGTGCCAGAAGTGCAATAGCAAAGCCTAACACCATTCAGAGAACTCCCTTGCAGCTCTCACAGGCCCCCAGTTCTAATCCTTTTAACCCAGTCAGTATCAGAGAGGAGAAAATTGCTCACTGCTTACTGAACTTTCTTTCTTTTAGTGTTTGAATCACAGTGCTGCAGTTGAGCTTCCCCTAAGCTGGGCACTTAGGGTAAGAGTTAGTCAATAACCACAAAAGACTGCAATCTAGCGAGATGGGAGGTGGAAAGAGAAATAAGACAGGGAGAGACACAAATTGTCCAAAGTCACACAATAGCAAGGATCAAGTCAGCATCCTATAGACAGAATTGGATTTTATCTTTTACTCAGAAACATACCTCAATTTTTTATCATTTATAGTACTTCCAACATCACATGAAACCTCCATAAAAGCAAAATAGTTATCTTGCTTGAAACACTTTCTGGGTTCCTCATTATCTCTAGTAAGACAAACCTAATACAGAAAAAACATAAATCAAGGAGTAAACAATTCATATTGTTGCTTTTATTATTAGCATAGCCGCACTTTGGCTCCCCACAAATTTTACATACAGCTGTAGTGAAGCTGGGCTTTTATTTTTTTCATCAAACTGTATAGGTAAAATTATATCAGGTCTCGTTACTGCTTTTTAATCCTTCCCATATTTTGAGGCTTTCTAGCTGGTCCAGTGCTCTGTTAACCTCACAGTAAAGTTTTTCCTTATGTTTAGGTTGAACCTCTTGTGTTCCAGTTTGTGACCACTGCCCCTTGTCCTTTCACTGGGCACAACTGAGAAGAGTCTGGTCCCATCCTTCTGACATCCGCCCTTTAGATATTTTAAGCATTAGTGAGATCGCCCCTCAGTCTCCTCTTCTCCAGGCTAAACAGATCTAGCTCTCCCAGCCTTTCCCACCAGCTCAGTGCCCAGCTTTCTGCCATCCCCTGACCCCACCGTGCCCCAAGGACAGAGCAGGGCTCCCCCAGGCTGGGCTCAACCCACATCTCTTAAAAGTGCCCAACTCAATTTAGTTCTGAAGGACTGCTGGAAAACTTGATCATGCATATTTTGTAAACCAGTGGTCTCTTGCCAAGTCATTACTTAATTCGACTGACTTCTTTCATATCTCTGAAAAATAGAGAGAGCCCTCTGAGCTTCCTGGGTAGTAACAAGGCAGCAACTGGTGAGATTACACTGCCATGCCCATTAACACACTGAATTTTACATGCCTCTTTGTACCCTAATCATAAATGTGACATTTTCCTCAGGACTAGGTGATTGTTTCAGTGTTTACCAGGCATTCACTTTTCACACAATACTGTATTTTGCTCCTGAGACTAATTCTGTCACATACACAAAGCTGAATTCAAGTGAGAGGAGATTAATTCCTGAACAACAAAATTATTGTTTTCATAAAAGTACCCTTCCAGAGGACAGATTTGGCTACCTTTGCTCATTTGGAGTAATCTCTTCCTCTTCTCAGTGAATGGGTGAGTCAGGCTGCAGGAAGGTGGGCAGAATTTGACAGGTGGAAAGGAGTTCTCCTTTCTCCTCTAAGCCTGCCCCTCCTCTAAGCCAAAGCGAAGTATCTGGAGTTGGAGTCCTAAACAAAGTTTTAGAAAGCTAATTTTATTGGGCATCACAGGTTCTTTCAAGCACTTCATCAGTTCATGGTGAAATGAGCTCAAAGATGAGATGAGCAGATCAAGTCAGCCTGATCAACAGAAAACGAGAAGATATAAAAAAGGAGGTAATAAACACATTTCAGCTTCTAATTAATCTATCAAAAGCTGTACTTTCCTTTTAGTCTAAAATAAAAGAGAATTTAATAAGATTTCTTTTCAAAGAATAGTTGTATGATTGTTGTAGTTCTTTTATTGATGTTGATTTTTAACCTTTCCTTATAAGAACAGATTTTTTTTTAAAAAACGTTTATGTAAGGAACATTATTAGACAGCTTTTTCTCTTTTTGTAACATCTCCATGTGTGAATGGTAGACAAATTAGTACTGGAGTGTTGAAGGAACCTCAGAACACATTGCCTCTGTCAGTGCTAAGGATCAATAGATGGAGGATACAACAGTTTAACCCATAGTTTCCCAGGCTGTTTCCTCCTCTATGCCCTTCTCTAACCTGTACAGCAAGGAATAGTAAAACCTTACAAAAGGTATTTTAACCTGGATAAATTATCGAAAGAATTAGATTTTGAAAGCAGGCCTGGGCAGACATGCTAGCTCTCCCGTTCTGCCGCCCATCCCCTCAAGCCAGAAGACCCCTGGTACAGACTGCACTTCTGTTCCCTCTGCACACACAGCATTTTGTTTCTGTGAGCAAGCAACATTGCAGCACCAGCCTGGGTAGGATTGCTAAATGTTTTGACAGTCTGAGAAAAAAAAAAAAACAATAAGGCAGCTTGTTCTCATATTGTAAGTGTAACACTTTGCATAAAAATTCAGCAAGGCACTGCTGGGGAACACTGTTTAATTGGACTGTAAGATCTCATTGCATCGTAGAAACAGTGCAATCAATAAACCCTACCTACAGTTGCTTAAAAATGGAAGTCATTTAGAAACAACAACAGCTGACAAAACCAATTTAAACCATTGCTGAGCTAAAGGCCTTGTAACTACTTTGCATCCTGTGTCATAAACCTGCAGACGTAGGGTGGACTTCTTTTTGGCTCAGCTCTGTGAAAGCCAGTGAAAATGGGACCCACACATTGCACAGAGGGCTGCAAACCTGATCACTATACATTAAATGTGAGGATTCAGAATAACATACCTCTGTTTTTGACACTTAACAACAGAGACAGTTACTGTCAGCTGCATAAAGAGAATGAATCTGAAATCTATTGCAAATCAATCTTGAGTCTTAATGTAAAAGCCAAGATTTTATAAAAAGGGTAGACGTTATTAAGAAGACAGCTAATCAATCAACTACCAAGACACTCAGCTGCTCACTGAATCTGGTGCCATTTGTAAAACATGTTGAGATCCTCAAGTGGAATGAGATGCAATAGAAAGGTGAAGAATGATTGTGGGCAATCACACCCCAGTGATGAAGTGCCAAGGAAACATCAATAGTAGTCAGACGGTAATTTTCCTGATTACAACATGCAATCTACACTCCCCCTTCCTTGGGGATGATGCAGTATTTCAGACACCTCTTTCAGACAACTGAGTTACAAGCCATGACTGGGTAAAAAAAAAGCACGGATTGAAGTCTCAGCGTATACCTTGGTAACATCATCTTCAGTGGAACATAAGCACATCCTTAGTTTTATGAATGTGTTTCAGTACGCTTCTGATGAGAACGTGTTGTTAATGAGGCTTATTACAGCAATTTGTACTGGACTAATTTACAGGCCAGAGTCCCAGTGTGTTTGGCATAGTGCAAAAATTGGAGTATCAATTTCTCTGCTCTGTGAATTATAGAATCAAAGCACAAGAAAGAGAAACAACTGACTGGCAGAAAGAGACGG